>NC_092209.1:80132687-80140092 GCF_043381705.1 Parasteatoda tepidariorum | reverse complement strand
ATTTGCGCGGCGACTTTTTTTTGGCGGTTTTCTGGACTATCGCCAAATATATAAACCTTTATTGTGACCCAATTTTGTAAAAAATTTTGTCTACCCCCCTTAATTCAAGTGTCTGGATTCCAAATATGCAAAAACAATTATATGTTTATTCAGAGAAAGTACGTTTTTGTGTCTGATTTCGTAACTTAATTAATAGTTAGCACTAATTAATTAGCATATTTAAGGTCCTCCCAGGAACCATTAAGATTGACACTTAGTTCGTGAAAATCCGATCATTAGAACGAAAGTTATTCAGGGTGATATCTTTTTTTTTTGCGGACTGTACATATATTTCGTAAGGTGAATTCATATTTTAGACCCAAATTAAAATAGTAGTCACAAAAATGTGGTCCAAATAGTGTTACTAGGAAAATAATATAGATTATCAGTACTTTTTGCATTTAATTTAAGTCATTGTTTCCGATGTATTTTTTTAAAATTATTTTTACACTAAATTAAATTAAATCAATCTTGAGGCTATCTGACAAATAGGTTTGAAGATTTAAGGGTTTTTATCTAAAAAAAAAATACATGCGTAACTGGCATCTAAACAAGTGAGGCATTGTTAATTTTCCACTTGAATCGAATGAGGTTAGAGGCACAAGTCAATTGCACGAATTGGTCAAAACTTTGCTAATCTTTCAAAGACAATCATGGCCAGTTGATAAACGGAACGCCGTAATTTCATCACGTCTAGGTTTGTCGGACATTGAAGGGCGTACTCCCCTGTAACATTTTTAGGGCAGTACGTGTCCAAAGATCCAGCAATAAATTAGTTTGATGTAGAATTTTCAGAAACAGTTGAATTTTCGAAACGAAGTTGCTGTATTTGGATGTTGCAATAAACTCTAATCTTTTTTTCGCAAGTAAATCTCCCTGTCCATTCCTCCAGACTCCACAATGGACAGGTAACCATTACAGACAGTTCGTTTTTCCCTTCAAATTCAGAGCTCTCAACAATTCCTTGCATCGGGAGATCTCAGGTGTCAATAGGAGTTCAACAAAGTTATTGGATCGAATAGCTGCTTGTCAGTCTGAAGAAAGGACTGCATTTTCAAATTTTATGTTGGAGAGTCAGTAGCTGCTGTAAGGCCACCACTTCACCGTCAAGGGCCTTACCAATGTAGCCGGCTGGGGCGTAGCAAGGGAAAATGTCCGTAAAGACACCAGTTCTTGCATTAAAATGACAGTCAAATTGAAATCAATCAGTAGAAATATGTAGCCAAATTTTAGCTGGGTATCTAACCACAATGGTAACCAAGATAAGACATTTTGGATGGCTTGGTGCAACATCACTTTAGTAAAACTATGGATAGTTTTTACTAGACCCAATTTTGTTTACATTAATTATTTCAAAGGGGCTTCTGGCGTAAAAAATTACAATACATCGCCAACAATGACTCATTTGCCTGTCTGCAAGAAGCTCTATTCTCCCTCTTTAATCACCCCTATTTCCCTCAAAACAGGGAAAAGCATTCAGGGGAGAGTAAGGGAGCTTTTTAGGCATCATTTATAATGACATAACAAAACTTTCTGCCCAAAAAATATTTTTGAAGTTAATTTTTCGAAGCAATACCCTTCTTATTGCGATAATTACTTATACTGTAATATTTATTTTATCGCTACAGCGAGTTATATCTGCAACGAATTGTCGTTATTTTGAGTTGTGCCCACGACGGACTATCGTTGACACGAATTGTGCTCCCGACGATTTGCCATTATAACGAATTGTCTCCACGAGAAGCTGTGCTCGCAACGAATTGTCTCCACGAGAAGGTGTGCTCGCAGCGAATTGTGCCTACGATGAATTATGCTCAAGATGAAATCCCCACTCTGACGAATTGTGAAAACGGCGGAATGTTCCACGATAAATTGTGCATGATGAATTGACGAAAAACATTAACTAGCCATCACTGGGTTTCAAACCTGGGTCACCTACTTGGAAGGCGAGCACTTTATCACTTGAAACATTGCAACCCCAGGATAATTTCGAAAGTCAATAATATTTTCTAACTAAGCATAACTTTTCATAGGCTTACTGCTGCGTGCCCTGATAATAGAACGCTTAATGAAATTATATTGAGTCTGGTGGAGAAATTTTTTTGTTGCATATTTTCTAATTAGCTCCAAAGACATGTAACTGGTTGGAATGAGTATAAAAATATCAGGTTTATTAGAAATATGAAGACTTTCCCAGTTTGAAAGCTGCATCACAATGCATCGCTGATGCAAAGAGATGCATTTTTTAATTAGCTATCGACATATGGATTTGCGTGGACGCTATGTAAGTTAGGAATAAATTATATGTAAGCTTTGATATTTTATACATCATTCTACCATGGATACATCGTTCTTTCATATGGATTTACGTGGACGCTAGATAGGTTAGGAATAAATTATCTGTAAACTTTGATATTATATACATCGTTCTTCCATGGATACATCTTTCTTTCATTTGAATTTACGTGGACACTCGATAGGTCAGGAATAAATTATCTGTAAACTTTGATATTTTATACATCATTCTACCATGGATACATCGTTCTTTCATATGGATTTACGTGGACGCTAGATAGGTTAGGAATAAATTATCTGTAAACTTTGATATTATATACATCGTTCTTCCATGGATACATCTTTCTTTCATTTGAATTTACGTGGACACTCGATAGGTCAGGAATAAATTATCTGTAAACTTTGATATTTTATACATCATTCTACCATGGATACATCGTTCTTTCATATGGATTTACGTGGACGCTAGATAGGTTAGGAATAAATTATCTGTAAACTTTGATATTATATACATCGTTCTTCCATGGATACATCTTTCTTTCATTTGAATTTACGTGGACACTCGATAGGTCAGGAATAAATTATCTGTAAACTTTGATATTTTATACATCATTCTACCATGGATACATCGTTCTTTCATATGGATTTACGTGGACGCTAGATAGGTTAGGAATAAATTATCTGTAAACTTTGATATTATATACATCGTTCTTCCATGGATACATCGTTCTTTCATTTGAATTTACGTGGACACTCGATAGGTCAGGAATAAATTATCTGTAAACTTTGATATTTTATACATCGTTCATCCATGGATACATCGTTATAGATTTATGTGGACGCTAGATAGGTTAGGAATAAATAATCTGTAAACATTGATATTTTATACATTGTTCTTTCATGGATGCATCGTTCTTTCATGGATACATCGTTCTTCCATATGGATTTACGTGGATAGGTTAGGAATAAATTATCTGTAAACTTTGATATTTTATACATAGTTCTTCCATGGATACAACGTTCCTCCATGTGGATTTGGGTGGACACTAGTATAGGCAAGGGATAAATTATCTGTAAACATTGATATTTTATACATCGTTCTTTCATCGATACATCGTTATAGATTTAAGTGGGCGCTGGATAGGTTAGGAATAATTTATCTGTAAACTTTGATATTTTATACATCGTTCTTCCATGTTTATTACGAAGAGAAAAAAAAATAATTCTCCCAATTAAATTGCTAAATAATTTTTTTTTAAAAATTCGTTCGAATAAAACATTTTTTAAATGTTTATTTCAAAATATCTCAAGACTTTTTCAATGTTCAGAACCTCAACAATTACTTTAATTAAAAGAAAAGAGTAGGAAAAAATATTGATGTTTTTTTAACATCTCAGAGTCGAACAGATCCTTTCGTAGTAAATTTTTTTTTCGAAGTATATCGTTATCGACGTGTATTTTTCGATATATAAAAATCATGCCATTACAGCAGCTCTTTTATTTTTTAGCCTGCGAAACATTCTTTTTTTTCTCCTTTGACATGAATGAATATTTGAAATGGAATACATTTTGTTGAAAGAGTAGGTCATAGGAAAGGAGGGTTGACGTTATCGCTATGATGTATGGGAAAGACTACATTTTTCCTTTACTAGGAGAAATAGGATTTTGAGAAGGAAGGCAAATTACTGTCTTATCTTCGCTTCTTCTTCGATGATATAATACTTTATTCTTGTATATCCAGGGAAGGGATCAAGTTAAGGCTTTGATCGGAAACCATTCTATGTCAATATAAAGCTTTGTTAAATCTTCGCCCGCATTTAAATGTTTTTAAATCAAGGCTGCTATCGTTAAAGAAATAAAGGAATAAAGTCAAACTAGATATAACTGTAGAGAAAATGGTGTATGTATAAATTATATAAATATGTCCCAGATAGCAAAATAAGGTTTATTTTCACTCTGCAAAAACTTTTTAACGTAAACCTAAAAAGGTTTTTACGTGTAAACCTTCTAACCTTTAAACGAGATTTGTGACAATCTGCTCTATTCTACCCACATTACCCTAATCCAAAACCTTGGAAAACAACCTTCTATATAAAAATCTTAAATCGAGGTTGACTATTGTTATAGAAGTAAAGGAATAATGTCAAACTGGATGTAACTGTAGGGGAAATGGTGTATGCATAAATCAGTTAATTATGTCCCAGAGAGCAGAATAAGGTTTATTTTCACTCAGCAAAAACTTTCTAATGTGAATCTAAAGAGGTTTTTATGTGGTTTACGTGTAAACCTTCTAACCTTTAAACGAGATTTGTGACAATCTGCGCTATTCTACCCACATTACCCTAATCCAAAACCTTGGAAAACAACCTTATCCATAAAAACCTTAAATCGAAGTTGACTTAGGGTTTTCAGCGTGAAAAAAAATCCTTTAATAAAGCTAGTCTCAAGGAGAAAACAATCTTAAATCCAGGTAATTACAAGGTTTCTTTTTGCAGCGTCTTGTATGCTCAGATAAAATCCACCTTGTCATGATATTTTAATGGACAATGCAATTTGATCCTATTGCTAGTGTGACGTCAGCTAAGACGTCATTATGGAGCTAAGTGACCATTTTACTTAAATGACAATACTTTTAAAAAAAGCTTGAAAAATAATTTTTAATCCTTTTAGGATGAAAGGTTTGAAAGAGCAATATTTTTGCTTTATTGAAAAAAGGTTTTTAGAGTAAACATTTTCGTGACAATTAAAAGAAAATTCCGACCACAAGGTTGCCGTGAGGTTACATTCTTTCTGGTGTGGAGGTGAAATATTCTTTGGCTGTCGGTTTGCATTATAACATTCTAACCATTATGAAAAAACAACCCTTGTCCAGAGTGAAATTTTATGTAGTTGTTGCCTTAAATATTTGGCTGTATTTGACCTATTCACGCTCAATTGCATCCTTGCTTATTAAAATAAGGTCACCCCCATTTCAGAAGGCTTTTAAATTGGCTAAAAATCAAGCTATAGGAAGATGGTATTGGTTTTCATGCACGATCTTATTCAGTTTCTCTACGTGAAACTCTAGAACAAAAACATAATTCTGTCAAAAAAGTCTTCATGTCTGAAGAAATTTGTCGAAGCTTTTAGACATTCATAACATTGGAATCATAAAAGAAATCAACTAGAATTTTACATAAAAGTTAAAGTTTGTTAATGATTAGTCAAAATTGAGGCGAATTGTAAGTTAAGGTGAGAGTTTATCAAAATCGACTAGTTAGAAAAAATGGCTTCATCGATTACCCCAAAGAGGGTTGTTTACATTTTTTAAAGGTGGTAGTGCCCATGGGCAATAGCGGTACACCATTTTGTTCTTATGGGTTACAGGAGTGTGCCAATTATGTCCATCTCACCAACTGACATGGGAAAGGAAAATAACCCTTTTTACCCTCAACATTTGGACACTTAAATTACCACTCAAAATAGGAGCTCCTATTACCACCTTGTTGGAGTGGTTTGTTACTCCTCTGAATACATTAAATTAACAGAATTAAGTTTCGGTCGTGTGTTGGCAACAGATATTTTCTTTTCAGATAACGTAAGTGACGTCATCCGTGCATATCAATATGGAATCTGTATATAAGGCATGCATTGTTGTAAACATGGTTTCTTGTCTTGTCTCTTCACTATGTCACTTCACTGTGTGGTTGTTTTCGGAGATGTACCAAAATTTTTGTTAACCTGTATTTATGGTTAATATCTTCAGTTGTACGCTGTATCGAGATGGTACTGTATGAAATAAAGAAATGTTTAAATCTTCAAATTTCTCTATTTGAGTTAACACTTTCACTAATGTGCTTACTCCGCTAACACATCAACACACCTAAAATAAGAGTGCCTTAAAAAGTATATTTTGTCTAACGTAAGAACTCCCCTAGCCATTCGTCTGGGTCCGTGGTGGTGACTATGGTAACGAGGTATAACTATTTCAAGTAGGGGTGTGGGGTCATTGCTTAGGACAGGTTTTGGATCGAGTCGGCGAGAGAAAGGGAATTATTTTTTCAGTCCATTGTGTTAGCCCTAGAGTGAAAAGAAGCTACCCTCCCTGAAATACTCTATTCTTGTTTCCATAGCAGCAGACGGCCTCAGACTTTGTGGCGGGGGTAGTTCATACCGTAGACAAACAGTACTAAACCTCTGGAGTTATGTTCATTACAGACATTAAAAACGAGATGTAGAAAATGTAATAATTTAATTCAACGGTACTCGAGTAACAAATTCATATGATAATCTCACTAACTTTATCTCGTACGTAATAATTCAAAAAATCTCACCACTTTAAGGTTCTAGAGTAGTTTTCCGACTTATTTTTGGCTGATGGGAGAGATTTTAATTAACTGGAAATACCTGAAGAAGAAAAAAAACTCAATATTCATTTACAAAGACATTTTTTGTCCTGAAACTACTTTAAACTGATTCAGTTTTATTTTTTTCTCCTTCATTCTATGTAAAAGGAAAGGAAAAAGAATTAAGAGCATACACTTCTTTTATGAAGACAAAAGCGATTTTAATTGACTAAACCCTTTCTCCATTTCTGTCTTTTACCGTTTTTGGAACATCTTTTCTAAAAATAAAAAAATCATGCTTCAACATTAAATTTCTCGGGTACTTTGTGAATAACCAAGCTGTAAAATAATTTTTGCAAATATTGAAGAAGTTTTATTCATAAGAAAATTTTGAAAATAAAATTCCTCTTTTAGAAATATTCCCTAAAAATTGTCTTTCTTGGCTTTTCAAACCTGGAGAAGAGGATCATTTATCAGGGAAGAGGAGGCCACTCATATCTCTCCTCAGGCAAACCTTTTGACCTAGATAGAATGCCTGGTTTTCCCCTCATTACCAAGTAATTAATGGATCTTTCCCTCCCCCCCACTCATAATGTAATTGATTACCTACCCCCCTTCACTTTGAAGAATGGTGAGGGATAGTACTACTACCTTACATTGCAGCTCCTTTATTAAACGTTTTTTCTACATGTAAATCTATCTCCCTCTCTCTATATATATATAATATATATGTATATATATATAGA
>NC_092209.1:80118373-80131602 GCF_043381705.1 Parasteatoda tepidariorum | reverse complement strand
AATTAATGGTAAAATCTTGGAAATTAAAGATAATTAAGTCATCAATATATCTAAAAACAAATTTAATACTCAGAGTTTAATACTCAGAGTATCTTAACTTTCTTAGTGTTTTTTTTTTATTTATTTATTATATATATATATATAGCACAATAAAGGCAAAAAGAATGAAAACAAAACAGAGAAAAACAAAGAAAATTAATAAATTTTATTTACTCTGCTTGCAAATATGTAGAACTTATAAAATAATTTAAAAACATAGAGAAAACACAGAAAATATTAAAGACTAAGGAAAGGAAAAGAAGAAGAATTATTATAAAATATTTTTAAAAAATTTAAAAAAAGTATGCATTAAAAAACTGAAAAAAAGTTAAAAAATATAATCTTATCATCAGCTCACACGATTATGTTGCAAAAAGGAGTGCTTTCTAGTATTGTTTTATAGTTTATATAGTTTTTTTTTACATAGTTTGTTTTCTTCTAATAATTTTTCTTCTTCTCTTTTCATTGATCTTTAACATTTTCCATGTTTTCTCTATGTTTTTAACTTATTTTATAAGTTCTAAAAAAAATACATTTGATGGTAAAATCAAGTTGCAATTACTTGTAAGGATGTAGTACTTTTCCTTTAGGTAAATTGAATAATTTAATTGCCGAAATAAAAGTCCAAACAACATTTTTAAACATTCAAATTTATCTACTGTGTATCTTTAGCAAATATAGATGCGTAGAAATTAATATTTTAAAAATAATGCCTGTGTAATACTTCTTAAAATATGTCAGATAATTTAACTTTTAACTTAAATTGTCAAAATCTTCTTTGTTTCTTACTTAACTGCATTAAAAACAACTCTTAATTAAGAAAACAATTTAGTATATCAAGTTGAAAAAATCTTATTATATGCACTATATAGCACAGCTTATCTAATAAACAGCTTTAAATCTATATTTAAGTAAAAATGAAGAAGTTTAATGTTGCTCCAGTTTTTATTGGTTACCATTGTTTAATTTGTTAGCATAATTATTTTTGTTTAGTTCTAAAAAATGGATGCCATGGCTTACTTGACGTCTACTTTTAGATAAAGTAGTTTTTTGTTTGAAATTACATTTGAAATATTTATATTTTAAATTAGGCAGCAATTTTAAAATTTTTTATTACATTAAAATAAATTATTTTAAGAAAATAAAGCTTTAACAAGATAAGGATGTTTAATACATTTTCCCTTGCGTTACTGGCATAATTGTTTCAAATTTAATGTGTTAATATGTTAATTTAATTTTTTGATGGTAGGATATAAATATGTTTTTCAGTTTTGTGAAGGAACTTCTTCTTTTCAATAGAACCTGTCCTAGTAAATTGACATACACTCTGTTGCCATGCTTAGGGTCGGCAATTGTAAATGTATATTGTTTTAAATCGATAATTAGATGTATCGCCTTTTGTTTGTAATTTGTAATACTGCTTTATGATTAAATTTTAATATAAAAAAAGAAATACATTTTGAAAAAATCACACGTTTTTCTTTTTGATTGTAATATGAGGAATATTTCTCTTAATTTTAGTTGATTGATTTCTAATTTATTATTTCATTGGATTTTAAATTTATCAAAAAATATAGGTATATATCAATAATTCTAGGTTTTAAAAGCAGCAATTCTCAATTTAAGAACTTTGAAAATTAGCTCTCTCAACAGAGCTCTATTCTGTTACCTTTTCCACTCCTACCATTTATTAAGTTTTTTATCACTGTAAAATTTAACAAAAAAAACTTTTAGCGATTTACAGTATAAATTTAACTAGAGTGTGAGTCACGTAATTTTTTTTAAATGTTAACTTGAAACATAAAATACTAGATTTAATAAAAGCTTACAACTTTTCCATAAATAGTGACCATAATATTTTCCATAAATATTTTTTTAAATGTATTTTCGTCTAGTTTGTGCTCTTGTTTTCTTTATGTTTTAATCTCCTTTTCTATTAATTTTAGTGCTGTGAAAATAAATTGAAGCAAGCTTCATGTTTACAAAACTAGGATTTCTTCAGAAAAGATTGTCAAAAGCCTCGTTGGAAATGATGAAACACAAAATTCATCACCGACAGTTGAAGCAGGTCTCAGCATCTGTTAAACACATTTGATTTACATTAATGGGAATACAGAGCTATAAGCTACTGCGAAGGATTCGTCGCACTTTTCTACAATCTGCAATAAACACTTTCAAAACTTACGCCATTTTTAATTCAAATGCTTTGTAAATACATTTTAATACGCGAGAGATAAAAGTGAGTAATTTTGAGAGACCAAAACTCTATTTATAACAGAAGTAAGTGGGATTTTAAAGTATGCAAAGTGATTTAGAGTGAGTATTTTCTTTATGGTGGTACTTCCAGTTAATAGTCAATTCGCTTAGATTTTTAATGCGAAACGGCTGTTCCTGATAGTAAATAAACATTTTTTAAATGTTCTTTTTATTTGTTCTCAAGTTCTAGGAAAAATTATTACAGACTGATTGCTTAGTAAAAATGATTGCTTAGAAAAATGATTACAAAATGATTAAGCAAAAGAAAAAAAATTATTACAAAATATTTTCTACGCAATCATTGTGTAATTTATTTTTCTATGCAAAAATGATCACTTGCGTAGAAAAAATGATTACAAAATGATTGCGTAGAAAAAAAGATTATAAAATGATTTCTAAGAAAAAATGATTACAAAATGATTGCTTAGAAAAAATGATCGCAAAATGATTGCGTAGAAAAAATGATTAAAAAATGACTACCAAATAATTACACTGAAAAAATGATTACTTGGAGAAAATGATGTCCTAGAAAAAATGATTACTTAAAAAAAGGATTACTTAAAAAATGATTACGTAAAATGATTGCGTAAAAAATGGTTATGTAAAAAATGATTGCTTGAAAAATGATTATGTAAAAAATGATTACTTGAAAAATTATTACTTAAAAGAATGATCACTTAAAAAATTATTACTTAAAACAGGATTACTTATAAAAATGATAACTTAAAAAAATGATTACTTAGAAAAAATGATTACTTGGAAAAAAATGATTAATTTAAAAAAATACTTCCTACTTAGAAAATTACTTACTTGGCACTAATGATATAAAAAATTGGATTTCGAAAAAATAATTCTATCACGGATGAAAAAATAAATCCTACTGCTATCACAGCAGGCACGAGGTAACAATTATTTAAAAGATTAATGAATTTTCATTTCATGAAGTAATAAAAATACTAAATTGCGTAAAATATTGATTCGAAACAATTTAATAGATTCAAAAATTAGGTTAAGGTTTTCAAATAAATAGTTTAATCATGATGAAGAAAAATCGCTATTTATAGAAGCTCAAATTATTCATTACTTTTGCCTATTTTGAAAAAAAGTTTTTTATGAATACATTTTTCGTGTGTAGTTCATTTTGCAAAAATGAAATGAATTTACCGTTTTGATAATGAATGAATTAATTTTAAAATGAATATTTTTAAAAAATGAACGAATTAATTATTTACAAAGCTTAAAAGTTTCGTGTCAAAATCGTCGTTCAAGTAGCACTCGGTATAACCTTTCGAATGCGGGGGGGTGTCTGAAAATCGAATGATATGCCTCCATTGTTAAACACGTGTTTGTGAGTGAGAATTAATTTATCGCCTCCTAAACTGACAAGTTGAATGAAAGGGTGGGGAAAGGAAGGATGATTTCATCATGATCATCATCATCATGATGGGGATATCACAATGAATGAAGGGGGCTATTAAGCAAAGGGAGGTTCATTACAGCAGAAATTCCTGGTCTCGATGCAACAGTATTTTAATGAAAGGGGGGGGGGTGTTTATTTGCGTTAGCCTCAGTTTTCACGCCCTAATAACTCTTTTAGGGAATGAATAGGCATTTAATGTCCTCGAAACGTTTCTAATGATGAACTTTAAATTTTGAAACGGGGATAATGCAACATTCTTTTGTTCTTCTACTTTACATTCCAAACGATAAAAGCTATAATTTTAAACTATTAATATTACCTGGCAATAAAGAATTATCTGGGTTTTTAAAACGGACAGTAATGACTAAAAGAAATTATTGTCATGAATAGTTAGTTATTCAACTGCATAGCATAGTATTAGCATAGTATTTGATTGAATTTTTTTTTCATTTGACGAAAAAGCCTTTGAGGTACAAAAATTCCTTTGGAAGAGGAAATGGCTTGTTCCCCCCTGAAAACTTATGTTGAAACGGGCTTATGCTGAATCTGAAACGGTTTTAAAAACAAATATGTATCATTGTGACGTAGTTTTGCTGTTAATTTTACTCGAAACCAAGTATCACCCCTTCAGCGCTCAAAGGCTGAAACCGCTTCGATGATTTACACTTTGCTTATATTTCCATATAGCCTCGATCCTCCCGAAAGGGCATTAGAGGGCACTCTAGCAGAGCGCCCTCTAGTGCCTAATAATTAGAGGGCACTGATGAGCAGAATTGCGAGTACGAACCTGAAAGTAGCAGAGAGAAAGAGTGACTTTTCAGCAGACGAGTACAGTTCAAGAATCCATCGCCAGAGTACTCGAAACTCGAGTCACAGAGCCAGTTCGTTCGAATCAACCCAGGACAGCCCCACTGTTAGAAATTTCTCGGAAAAAATGGTTAAATAACAATTTATTGAATGGTTATTTCACCTGATTTAATCAAAACAGTCAAATAATCATAAATGAAATGGTAATCAAACTGTTAAGTTTGAGAAAAACTGTTTATTAGCTGTTTCCACCTAATACGGTTAAACAACTAGAATTTAATCGCACCCACTAGAACTACCTAATAAAGCTACTTATTTCTTTGCAACTGCGTACATATTATAGCAGAGCGGGCTTATCTGTCAATCTCTTGACCGTCAGAACTGGGGTTCGAGTCTTAGTGTTGACACCACCGTATTTCCTCCATTCCCTTCAGCACATGAAGAATTTTCAGCGTCCGACACTCCCCAATGCCCATTACCTTGCGAAAAGCCGAGCCATGACGATTTAATTAATTATTTTTCTTTTTTACGTTTTTGAAAAATGCTAGTTGTAAATGGTGAAAGAAGGGTATACCTCTTTGTATTCATGGTTTTATAATCATACTTTTTGTTATTGGTTTCAAAACCATAAAGGAAAAAAATGTTCTTTACCGTAAACTTTACGGTTAATCGGATGGATAGACAGCTACCAGTTATTTTACCATAATTTCAGCATGAAAATTTTTATCAGTGCAGGTGCCACACCCAGCTGGATGCCCAACTAGCTGGACGTTTGGATTGGTTTCAAATTACAAGGATACGGAGTTGAACATTAGTAGTCGTAAACTAAATATTCTGTCGGCTGCTCAACGACTGTTATAAAATATAAAATATTAAAGGATTCCTTTGCTTACCGCACTGTTAATGTTCCTGGGTTATATCTATCACTGATTTAAAGTCTGATTTTTCTTGGAGAATTGAGGAAAAACTGATCTAAAACTGAATGTCCCTCGGATTAATCCATCTCAAGCTTCATGTTGACATATTTTATTCGAAGCTTCTTTCACAAGTTTGACACCTTTCCAAAACCTGGAAGTACAACAGGGAAAGCAAGGTATTCCTCTTATGGGCGTGGTGCCAGAGATGGGGAGTGATTCATCTTCCCTTTCTCTCAACATTAGGTGAGAATATACCTCACAAGAATGCCATTTAATGATTGCAAAGAAATCCTTGGAAGCTTGTCTTTAATAGAAAGAAATTTAATCTTTGCTCAACAAATTTCGGTCAACCAACAATATCTGTCGTGCGTTTTTAATAAATCCACCTAGGAGAATTGCCCAGAAGATTCGGCAAATTGCAATACCATTCTCTTGTCCCCTTTCCGACTTCTAATTGTTCTCGCCCCAGACTTAAGTTGTCTATACAGTTCCTGACCAAATTATTAGGCGCACTATAAGATTCTATGTTGAATTATAATTATCCAATTATTATAATTATTCCAATCCAATCCAATTATTATAATTATTCCAATCCAATCCAATTATTAAAATATACTGATCCAATTATTATAATATACTGATATAATACCCGATATAATAAATAATATATATTTACGTAATATATCGTCTAATTTATATTATTTATCGTCTAATTCAACCAATTGATACAGGAGCGTAAGCAAGTGCAAACCGGTTTCTTCCGAGTAAAAGCAATAAATCTGTATAGTTATCACCTGATAATTAATATTTTAAATTGAATCTTATAGTGCGTCTAATAATTTGGACCAGGGACTGTATATTAGTTATGTTTCAATTCTCCAAAAAATCAAACTTTAGGTGTCTAGTAAATATAAAAAAGAACCCTAACAGTGCAGTAAAGCACAAAACCCTACTCAATCGAAAATCTTCGTACAGAACTGCAGATATAATGTCACCAAAAAATTGGATGGTGGGTTGGGTGTAGGTGTAACTCGATGTTCAACCCTCTTCACGTGATGAGTTTTGGGTTGTTCTGTTCTAACCACTATGAGCGAAAAGATATAGAGGGAAAATTAAGAAAAATTGTTAAAATTCTGTTGCTGTTTATTTCTAAAATTCTGCATGCATATAAAAAAAAATTAAATAATTGATCAGAATATAAATAATTTTAGTTATTAAAACTATCGAAGAACTATAAAAAAATAAAGTACGTTTTTTTCGAATACCTTAGACAACTAAATTTTAAAAAGACTTGATTTTTTTTCAGTTTATATTAATTTTAAGTAGATTTTTCTTTCTCTTCATAACTGTCGTTGAACAGCCGATCCAATTTTGGCTTTACGACTGCTAATGTTCAACTCCGCTGCCTTGTAATTTTGAACCCAATCCAGAAGACAAGGAAACTCCTGGATCAGTACCCACAGATGTTTGATTTGCTATGGGAACACTTTGTGACTCGACATAGTTAACGAGCATCAGTCACTATTTACTACACGGGGAGTATTCAACCTGACGGGATAGAACCCACGACCTCTTGGACGTGGGCCCAGTGCCCTACCAACCAGGCCATCCCGGCCTAGTTACACAACTTTTTCATTTTATTTTATAACCATCGATGAGCAGCCGACCCAATTTTCAGGTTTACGACTATTAATGTTCAACTCCGTAGCTTTGTAGTTACATACGGGAATGGAAGATATTAACACCGATTTTAAAAATGTTCATGTGGTTTTTATTTTATTTCACGGGACAACTTTTTCGTACTTAGGCGTCTCGAATTTTTTTTTTTTTTTTTGAAAAAGAAACTTTTTTTGTCCCACTTTATTATACTCTTCCTTGAAGCTTTAAAAATAAACATATATTTTAGATTTCTAAACTTTTCTGCCTTCTCATCAAAATAAGATAGTTGGAAAATAAGAAATATCATCGTGAAACATTTTAAAAAGAGATTTTGAAGAACTTTTGAGTGATATTTCTGTCTAAAGTGGCTAGGAAATAAATCCGTAGCATCAGTTGAAGGAAATAAAGATAGATTTCTGTTCTTTCTCTTTGACAAAAACAATTCCCGCCAGAGAAAGTAATTGGATGATCAGCCTCTCCCTAATACTCCTATTCTCATTGGTTGAGGATCATTGTTCCAATTCTTCACTCTGTCAGATGCAATTGGTATGGATTCTGTTTAGAGCTTTTGAAATATCTGTACAGTCATTTTCCCCCAAATACTTCTTTAAGATTAAATTTAATTTTCTTTTCAAAATAATTCTATCTCATATGAAACAGAGTTCAGTTCTTTTCTTTAATAGACTAGAACTATCCTAAAGCAATTTTTTACTTGCATCCGGCAAATACAATATTATACCGCACAATTATATACACCGATGATATNCAATATTATACTGCACAATTATATACAATTATATATATATATATATATATATATAATATGTGTTTCCACAACAGCGTATAAAAAGTTGCATATAAAAAGCATATAAAATATTGCATATAAAAAGTGCTTTCACAACAGCGCGAGAACGCGAGAATTTCGCATATTTTTTTCTTTTCTCGTATTAAAAAATGATTACCGCCAGAAATTCGCGCACTCTATAAATCAATTTCAAAATTCGCGAAATTCTCGCATTTTGGAAAAAGCTTCGAATTACGTCATTTAGAATAAAATCAGTTTCACTTTTCTTCCTGGATCTTCATTATTTTCAACACTTGCCCCGTTATCTAGCTTCCCTATTTACCAGTAGGTATTGTTCAGNTTGTTTGTTAATAATTTTAATAGTCATTAAGTTTCCTACACTTTTTTTTAATTTAAACTTTACTCGTAATAAAAAGTATTTGGCATTCAATATATAAATGATCATCATAATTTAGTATACAATAATTTATAAATAATCATCATAATTTAGTATACAATAATTTATAAATAATCATCATAATTTAGTATACAATAATTTATAAATAATCATTTCCAATATTTGGTGGTACATTTTAAGAATTTGGCGGCACACAAAAGTGCTGCGGCACAGTGGTTGAGAATCACTGATATATATAATAAGTAAATAAATACTATAAAACACGAAGAGAGTTAAGAAAAACAATAAGTTTCATTTATTGCGCATAAGCTGCAAGTAATCAGAACTTATTAGATAAGTTCAAAATGAAGATAAAACAAAGGAAAATTATAGACATATGAAAAAAAAGGGGGGGGGGAATAATAATGAAAAAAATAACAAACAACAGTTTTTTAAAAAAAAAAGACGAAAAAAAAAGTATAAAATTTTATTTAAAAAAACCGGGGAAAAAAAGGATATAATCTTTTCATCAGCCCACACGATTATATCCGCAAACTATATTCTGTTTTTGCATGTTATTTTTACTTATTGTGTTCTATTTTATTTGTTGTAATTTTTGTAAAAAAATTTTTGAGTGCTCCTTACACTATTGTATTAATATATTTTGCTTTGGCTATATTGATACAATATCAGAAAGCACTCTTTTTTGAGGATATAATCGTGTAGGCCGATCAAAAGATTATATTTTTTTCCGGTTTTTTTTAAATAAAATTTCATCCTTTTTTCTTCTTCTTTTCAAACTGTTGTTTGTTATTTTTTTACTTATAATCCCCCCCCCCTTTTTCATATGTCAATAATTTTTCTTTGTTTTATCTTCATTTTGAACCTTTATATATATACTGTTTCTGGCCAAATTATTAAACGCACTATAAGATTCTATGTAAAATCTAAATTATCAGAGATGATACTGTACAACTTTATTGTTTTTACGTGACTGAAACCGGTTAGTACTTGCTTACGTTCTTGTATCAATGGGTTAACATTGTAATATGCAATACGTTAAAAATAAATACAAATAGGAAGTATATAAAAAATCTCCTGAATAAAAACCCATTACATGTATGTTTAAATATAAAAGTATTGCCTATAAACTCGTGCAAAACATGTCATTATTAAAACACTACAGGGCGTCCAATAATTTGGTCCAATTATTAAAAAATACTAATATAACACCTGATGTAATAAATATTCTATATTTATATAATATAACGCTTAATTTATCCAGTCGTCAAATTTATATTATATATCGCCTAATTTAACCCATTGACACACGGACGTAAACAAAGGCAAACCGGTTTCAGTCGCGTAAAAGCAATAAAACTGTATATTATATAAATAATATATTAAATATATAATATTATATACAATATATTACAATACGTAATTATAATTCAATATCGAAATATTACAATTATACATTATAACAACAATACAATATTTTGTCCTGATCTTTTTCGTAGTAAAAAAACAATTATTTGATTCTGTTCCAAGTAAGTATTACAAAGAAATATTACTTCAAAACTAATGTATTAAAATAAAAGCATGTTTTGATACTCTAATACGTAAGTTCAATTTGCACTTTGTCAATCAAACTTCACGTAGGAATGTAAAAACTTTGATATTTATTTTTGTTAATTGAACTTCGCATATGAATGTCTAATGAACTGAAAAAAAAAGTCTTATTTATTTGGATTACTTGAAAATAGGACATCATGTTTCAAACTATTTCGAAAAAAAAAATGCATTTGAGAAAATAGTGTACTATGGAAATATTCCGACAAAAAATTACGCCAATATTTTGTGAAATCGAAATTTATATTTAACAGTACGCCCTATTGAATTTTTGCACTATCGAAATGTTTAAAGCTGTTAGGATCGATACAAATAACTGTCGTAATAATTCAGAAAAACAAAAAAAAAGAACTGGTGTACAAATTTAGATCAATGGATGTCTGAGATTCATTTATTGACTTGTAAAATAATTTCGGATCAAATTGCGTTAAAAAGTACTAGTATCCGTAAAATCCATCTTATCGTAAAATTTATATCACAATTTTTTCTGTAATGTTTATTTACTTGTAGAGGTTTTATTGCAAATATTACTTTAAAATTACTATGGATTAGATTTTTTGTTCCGTAAAATTTTACGATAACAATGGATTTTATTGTAAACAGTACCAGTGATCAGAGTGCCAGTGCTTTTTACCGTAATTTGATCCGGAATTTTTTACAGAGCATAACTGTTGTTTCGAATTTCTTGACTTGTAGGAGTTGACCAGAGTTGTATTCACTTATTCTCCTTAAATTTGTCTAACTGCATCAGCTAAAATATATCAAGCTCATTACAGAATAAAATTTTGTTAAAAAAATTACTAAATTTCATATGAGTATAAAAAAAAACCATGCGTCGTCTACGAAGAATTACATTTGTCCTAACTGATATTCAGAATCATCCGTCGCCAATTCCCCAGACAACAAGCTCATCTTCCTTTTTTTTACTTCTGTTACGCCTAAATTAAAAAAAAATTTTTTTTTAGCAGCACAGGTCCTTAAACGTTAGCTCTATAGGTTTTTCGTGTAAATCAAACTGTTAAAAGAAAATTACTTAGCAATTTAAAAAATCGAAAAAAAAATTCGTATGGATCCCGAGAATCTGAAATAATCCACAACACAGCAGATAGCACCTGTTGTTGTCTTTACTAAAAGCGCAAATAATTGCGCTGAAAAAACTCCCGGATAACTTATGCTCTAATAATCAGATTTTGCGTACTCGGACTCAATATTAATGTGCTCAATATTATGTTTAACCATTAATGCTATAATGCAATAATGAATACAATAATGTTATAAGGCAATAATGAATGCAATTATGTTATAATTTAATAATGTTAGAATGAAATAATGTTAGAATGTTAGAATATAATATTATATGATTCAATATTAATGCTATCACGCAATAATGAGAAACGCAAAAACTCCACAGCACAGCAGATAGCATTTGCTGTTGTCTTTACCAAAAGTGTAAAAAATTGCGCTGAAAAAACTCCCGGATAACTTACGCTCTAATGATCGGATTTTCACGTACTAGGACTCAATATTAATGTACTCAATATTATGTTTAACTATTAATGTAATAATGCAATAATGAATGCAATAATATTATACAGCAATAATGAATGCAATTATGTTCTAATTCAATAATGTTATTATGAAATAACGTTAGAATATAATACGATGATTCAATATAAATGTTATAATGCAATAATGAGAGCCTGAAATAATCCGAAACACAACAAATAGCACTTGCTGTTGTCTGTACCAAAAACTCAAATAATTAAGCTGAAAAAACTCCCGAATAACTTTTGCTCTAATGATCAGATTTTCACGTACTAGGACTGAATATTAATGTACTCAATATTATGTTTCGATATTAATGCTATAATGCAATTATAATGATAGTGTCTCAATATTAATGCGTCTAACCTTAAATATGCTTAATAATTTTGTAGACGATATTCTAAGTTAGGAAATCAGATACAAAAACGTACTTTCCTTGAAATAAAGTGCCTTTTCTTCTCCGGATAAAGATTTCTCTAATTACTGGGTTAGAGTAGCTGAAATCAACAGAATACGGTCCCAAGAGTTTTGTCAGAAAAGAGGTCGAACGTTTCGTCCCGTTCATGTTAAATTCACTTTTTTTTTTGCATTTCGTTAAATTTTGAGAATGAATCCAAAACGAATTTGAAAAAAATTGTCCTCACATGGAAAGATAATTCCATACAAAATTAGTTTTTAATAATTATTTATCATTGTTTTGTTTAATAAAAACCGAAAAAATATTTAAATCATTTTAAAATAAGTGATTTTGAATGGCAAAAATTCTAAATTCAAAAGGTATTAGTGAAATCAATGTTTTGAAAGACACATCTTTCCGAAATTTCATTAAGCAAAATAAAAGTCGAAATACGCAATTATTAATCCCGAAATATACAAGAAATGAACTTATCATTAAAAGTTCTAAACTTTGAACTATTCTACTGACCCAATTTTTCTACCTTATAGATTAATTCATACTTATAGATATTCATACTTATAGTTCATGGAGACTCTATTATCCAGATTGTGGCTACACCCTATATTTTGAAGGTCAAGAATTCTAGGACCCCCAATCCCTGAAAAAAAATTTATTCCGAGAAATACACTTTTGTTATGTTTTCTTAATTTAAAATATCGTCTTCGAAAGTCAATTACCATCAAACCATTATACATATACCAGTGAGCTGCGCCCCCTGCTCGCTGGCGCTCACCCACCCCCGAAAATTACTATGCTATCTTATATGGTTTCCTTCGCAAACCAAGCTCACTTCGCTCGCTACTAACTTAGGTACATTGCTAATGCGCAAAATTCTAAGAATTCAAAACAATCATTCAAATCCATATAACAACTTTCTTTTTTTTTTAAAAATTACATCTTTTTCGTAAATACTAAGTCATTGAAATAAATTTGAATTAAAATAAATGACATGTAATTCGTTAAACCTATTAGAAATGTGCTATGGTATAAAATCTTAAAGCGTAACAGCACGACTGAGACTTATTTTTCAATGAATAACTAATAACAATAATAAAACAAATAAATTCGTGATATAAACCATAAGTCGTCAAATAAATTCGTAATAAATAAATTCGTGAAAAAAAGCGCTTTCGACAAAATACTAAAATAGAGATCTATCGACAAAGACTACTCACTTCTGCCTAGCTTAATAGTATGAGATTACCGCAGCTGATGCTCTCTGGTTACTTCAGTTTCCGTTCTTAAAAGCGCTATATGTTGAGCCACCTCAGCTAGATTTGGCGTGTGACATTTTTAGCGGCAATCATTGGTCGATT
>NC_092209.1:80082788-80118250 GCF_043381705.1 Parasteatoda tepidariorum | reverse complement strand
ATATATATATATATATATATATAACAACTAAGCTTTATTTTCTTCCCAAAATTCTTTCTTCAATTAAACGATTAAGATCATAATTTATTTTAATCTTCTTAAAGAATTGATAGAATAAAATTCTTTATTTGATTGGACACTGCTTCTTATGCAATAAAATATAACGAATTTCATAATTGGATCTGGGATAACATCTGGTGATCATTTTAAATAAATTGGAGGCAGTAAATTTATTAAAAAAGCATTTTTAATCCCATTCCGGCTACTTTAGTGAAAAAATAAAAGGTAATTGTGGGAGAAAAGTTTGCAATGACCTGATTGGTTGAGATTAAAATCTGCTCTTTCTTTTTTATTATTTCTGATATTTCTAAATTTTATGCGAAGAAGAAACAATTTCTGTCAAGTAAGCTCTTAAGTTATTTTGTATTTTTTTTTTTTTTTTTTTAATCTCAGAAGAAAAAAATCTATACTCTTGAAAACATTTATCTATTCCTGTTTTCAAGAGCATTATGTCTCATTGAAATCAATTTAATGGTGGGTTTATTTTAATAAAAACCAATACCAAATATTTTATACGTGCGAGATAAAGTGATATTCATACATATTTGATTTGAGATTGTGCGCAGAAAATACATTATGCACTTAATAATCGTAGTTACTAATACACAAACGATTTCTTTAAAGCGGAAGAATATTATTGCTGCCAAGCACTAATATTGTTCGTTACATATGGAACAGTATTTAGAAATAGCTTAAATTTTCAAACAACTATTGATTACAATGCTTCAAAACATCTTCTACTTGGAGTGATCAACCGGAGCGATCGATCTCCGGACAGGATAACATAGTGGTCAAGCCATTTTGGTTTAGTTAGCGTTTCTTCTCATGTTACTGTAGTTTTTTTTTTTCATTTAAATATTTTTTTAAATATTTTTTTTATTTTCTAACCGTTGTTGAATAGCTTACCCAATTTTAGATTTGAGACTACTAATGTTCAACTCAGTTGCTTTGTAATTTTGGACCCAATCCAGAAGACAAGAGAGCTCCTGGATCAAGTATAGGGAGAAATTTGTCTTTGAGGAGGACTTTTTGATGGAACCAACCCGCATTTGCGTTTCATTGAGAAGAGAACCACGAAAACCTCTTCCGGTGTCCTTGATGGCAAGGGGACTGCAACCCATGATCCGTCTACCACTGAGGATATTTTACGCCAGCACTGTGGTCGGTGCGAGCCGGATGCGGATTCGTATCGACAAGCCAACGTTGGGATTTGAACTCTGTTCATCTCATTGGACCGCGAACACTCAATCGTTTAGATATTTAAATTTTTTAATTTAAAAATTACCAACTGTGGAAAACATTTCATTGTAACTGTATTGATATGTATTTCTTTTTTATTAATTTTTGACTGCTAACATGTAACCTCCTTTTGCACATTTTCCTTTTTTAAAGTAAGAATTACTTATATTGAGTTTCCAAACTACATCGCGGGGAGGCAGCGAGCACGTAAATGCTTATTTGTTTACCAAACTTTATTATCATAATACATTGTTAGATAATAATTAACATAATTTAATAAATTAAAAAAAATACAAAAAAAGGATAGTTTTCGTTTAAACTTAAGAAAATTTTTGCTAATTCACTAGAAAATAGTGGGCAATTCCGCGTAAATATCTTCAATAATTTCAACGCTTTATTCCATTCTTAATTAATTTTTTAAATACCAATCATTTAAAACTCCGGATGTTTTGTCAGTAGAAACAATAAATAAATAATTTAACAAACTAAAAAATATATATTTAAGACCATTGAAATAAAAAAAGAAAGAATTGGTATGGAATGTCTGCATCAATACAGACAAATCGAACTAGTAACGGAGGTGAATGACACCAAAATGGAATTGAAACGGCGACACTGAATGCCGGGTGCTACTGGATCAAAACACAATCCATACCTTTTGGCAATTTATATAGTGATAAATGAGACTCAATTATAAATAAGACTCAATTAGAAAGCGCAGCTGAAGTAACTTAAGGGGACACTGGACGCTCAGAATGAGAAAAATCCTTCAAAAATCCATTGTTTGGTTTTTTGAGTTATTAAAAATGTTTACTCTTTACAAAATAATAGGCAATAGACCATGTTTCTTACCCAGTTATAAGATTATGAATTTGTTAAGGTCCCTACATCAATGTGTAGTTCTCGTTGACCAAATCGCTTTTTCTTGTAAAGGAATTTTTGAATGTTTTCACCACTTCAAAAAGTTCTTTGCTCACCAGTTTTTGTTTTTTTTGTAATTAAAATTTTTTCAGATTCTCTTCAATGTGACTTGTTTAATTCCAAATGTATTTGATAATCTCAGTATCTTAATATAAATTTTTAATAATTGAACAAACATAATTGTTTTTTGTAGAAATTTTTGGTGACAAAATGAAAAGTTAATGTGGAGTTACGATGTATTTTTATACCGTTACCATAACCACTTAAATTTATTTAAATGCCTGCCCGTAAACAAAATAATTGCGTAAAAATTTAATTAAAAAAAACTAAAATACTTCTGCAAGGAACTTTGAAATTGCCGAAAATTGAAAACCATACTTAGCTATAACTTTAAAACTAATAATTATTTTTTTCAAAGACTGGGTACACAGACTTCTATTAATGCAACCAATATTTTGTTAAAATTTGAAAATGATGGAAAAAAAATTGAAATTTTCCGTTTTGAACGTCCTGCGTTCGAATAGAAGCAGATTCTCAGCTGATCGATCGAAAATACTATCAAGATTTTTTTTTTTTAAAAAAATCACATTTTATACTGACATAAAAAAATCTTATAAAATTCTTCACTTGTATTTTGCACAAGAGATACATGTTACAATAAACTTTTGAATTTTCCAAAACTTTTTATCGCATCGTTTTTATCCCAACATTGAACAGCAGCAGATTGGGTTTTCAGCTGTATCAATGTTTGACTATGTATAGTTTGTCTAAAGTAAGAACTCCCCAAGCCATTCCTCTGGTCTTTTGGTGTTGACTATGATAACGAAGTATAACTATTCCAAGTTGGCCTGTGGGGGTCACTGTTTAGGGCAGGTTTTGGCTCAGGTGGGCGAGAGAAGAGGAATCTTTTTTTATGTCTACTTCGTTAGCCCTAGAGTGAAGAGAAGCTATAGTTTGTCCACGTTAAGAACTCCCCGCCCCATAAAATGTGAGGCCGTTTACTGCTATGGAAACAAGAATGGCGGATTACAGTGAGGGTAGTTTCTCTTCACTCTAGGGATAACGCAATAAATCTGATGAAAAAGATTCCCTTTTTTTTGCCGACCAGACCCAGTCAAAACTTGTCCTAACCAATGATCCTATTTAAAATAGTTATACCTCGTTATCATAGTCACCGCCACGGGTACAGGCGAATGGTAAGGAGAGTTCTTACTTTAGACAAACTATACCCTCCCTTAAATGTACTATTCTTGTTTCCATAGTAGCAGGCGGCCTCAGACTTTGTGGCCGGGCGTTCTTACCATAGACAAACTATAGCTTATAAACTTAAGCCCAAACCAGATGACGAGAAAACTTCTGAGTCAAATATTGAGTCGGCTTTGTTGGAGTTGATTTTTTTCTGTGAAGCCAGGGTAAAATCGATAGATATTTGATAGATATTTTTTGCATGTCTGTAGTCAATGCGATATTTAAGGTTAGGCCCTCAAGATTGATACGTTAATATCTGACCTTTAGATTAAAAGCTATTAAGGTGTTCTCTATATTTTGGGCACTGTAAATTTTTATATGAACTCTATTTTTTTTCTCTTAATTATATTTTGAAGTTATAGGTTCAATATTTGGAAAGCAAATGACTTTCTTTTGAAAATTTTACATATAGACTGATTTTTGAAACTTCGGTATTTATTTTTTTCCGGCATTTCTTAAGAAATCATTTGCTTAAATTTAATGTAAAACAACAAAACTATTTTTTGAAAGTAATGTATCAGGATTATTGCGTCAAATTGAACTTTAATATTTCTTTATTTGAAAGAATGAATTAATTATGTGTCATGTAATGGAATTGAAAAACTGTCCTATACTTAAAGTTGGATGAAATGTAACTATAATATATTTTATTCCTTGAACAGTAGCATATTTCTCATATGAACTCATTTTTAACGATGAATAATTACAAATAAAAATCCAAATTCTTATTTATTTTGAAATAGTTATTTTCGAAGAAAAGATAAAGAATAGTTAAATTGTGAATCGTACTATTTGTGATTGCTTTGTTGCCCCACAAGCGAGTAGTTAAAATTGTTCGTTGAAGTGAATGCAACCCACCGTTATTATTTTAATTGGGTTGCAAAAAAAATATCTTAACGTAGAAAAGAAATTCTTATAGAGAAGCATTCTTTTGAAAGAAAATAATGAAGGGAAAAAAATATTCACGGAAGAATGTTTCGGCATGGAGATAGCTATTGTAACTGGAGCTATGGAAATTTCGAGTGATGTAAGTGGGTCACGTGTTTCCTCGTAAAATCAAACAACTCATCTCTATATGGATAAAAACTACTGTAACGACTATTCTCTCAACAGCAACAAAAATAAATTATTATTATCACTTGTATCCATTCTTTTTTAGTCCGTTTCCTTTCCTAGGTTGAATTCTTTTCTTTCACAGGCTTTCATAAAAAAGATTTAACTTAAAAAAAAAAACATTAGCAACAAACTACTCTCTTGTTATTACACAATATCGATCAATGCAATGGAATTTTTTTTTTTTTTTGAATATAAAACTCTATTCTTTTCAGTTTTTTAAAAAATAATTGCTTTTATGAGATTCTATTTAAAGGATTTTTTTTTTGGTGGGGGAATAAATAAAATATAACTAAATATAATTTAAAATAATAGTTAAAAATAATAAATTAAATATATAATTTAAATAATAATTAAAATTTTTTTTTTAATATGTACGACATATAATCTTTTGCATTATAAATTTTAAAACCGTAGTTGAACAGCTGACCCAATTTTTGGTTTATGACTAACAATAAACTCCTTGCAATTTAAAACCAAATCTAAAAGACAAGGCAACTCCCGCATCAAGTATTGGGAGAAATTTGAATTAGCGGAAGACTTTCTGATGGAACTATGATGGAACATTAAATGGCGAGGAAAACCGCAAAAGCCTCCCATGGTTAGACTGACAGCTAGGGCTCATGATCCGCCTACCACTGAGGATATTTCACGTCAACACTGTGGTCGGTGTCATCCGGAGTTGAACCGTATTAGGTGAAAATAACCGGTTTTTCTCACAATTAAATACCATCTTATTTATGGTTATTTCACTGATTTGTGTGAATATGGTCAAATAACAATTGAATAAATTTTTATTTAACCATTTTTTCCAAGGAATTTCTAACAGTGTAAACCAAGGAATTTCTAACGTATCTACCACTACAAAATTGTAACTACAATTCACTAGTATATAAGACATGTTAACTCGACTCTATGTCGGGGTACCCTTTCATAGATGAAGGTTGACATTGTCGATAACTACTTTCCTCACACCCTTGTTGATAGCTCTATTTATGCCATTAGAACGAGTAATGTACTATTATAATCGTGTTAACTATTGCGTCTAATAACTATTGCGTTATAATAGTGTGTATAATAGTTTCTTATTTATAATGCCATTTAAGTCGTAATAGAGCTGCACAATGGGCAATTGGAGATATTCAAATCCTCTAAAGTGAAGATAGTTCCTCCACATTTGCAGCCTGACGACTTACGCGTGAAGTCGAGAACTTTATGATCGAACAGTTGCATGAGAACCGATACCACGTGACCTCGGATCCTTCGTAGTGGTCATCCAACCGCACTCCGACCTCGGGATTTTTGACTTCGATGATCTATTAGAAACCGTGTTTCACTGCTGAACCGTTTCTTACTTATATTTTCTCTCTTGAATAATCATTTCAATCCTTATTGGGCAGTTTCTCGTGATTTGATTTCAGGCGAAGACTCTGGAAGTAAACATGAAAGGCAGTTTATACTTATTTTACGGTGATTTACTTTAAAATTATGTTGTATGAGAACCGATACCACGTGACCTCGGATCCTTCGTAGTAGTCATCCAGCCGCACTCCGACCTCGGGATTTTTGACTTCGATGATCTATTAGAAACCGTGTTTCACTGCTGAACCGTTTCTTACTTATATTTTCTCTCTTGAATAATCATTTCAATCCTTATTGGGCAGTTTCTCGTGATTTGATTTCTGGCGAAGACTCTGGAAGTAAACATGAAAGGCAGTTTATACTTATTTTACGGTGATTTACTTTAAAATTATGGTCCCTACTCATTTCGCCAATTGGTTTACGCGTCAGTTAAGAAGGATACGTCAAAGACATTGAACCACCAATGCCAAAAACATTGCCGAAAAACTTAACGGATGTGAACACTGGGAAATATGTAAAAAGTATGGGTTCATTGCAGATTAGACAAGAAATAAAAGAGTCACGCATTGAACTTTTCTTTAAAATTTATAATAATTATTTAAATCATTCGGATTTACCATTTGCAGCAAATTGAAGTAAGTTATATTTTACACGCTGCTAAAGATGATTCCACTACTTTTACGATACCTGATACTCTATTTAAAAGAGGGTTTATGAATTGATCATACGGCGCTGATGATTACCTCCTTCTCTCTCCTGTCACACATCGCCATAACCTCTACCCCCCTTGTCACATGTCACACTTTATTATAAAAGTAGCAGTTCGGAAATCTGTTGTGGATCATACTTAAAATTTTAATTCTACACATTTTTTAACTACATTTGCAAACATAAACCATAATACTAATATTAGATTTGTGCGTGTGTGTATATATATATATATATATATAATTGTTATATATATATATAACAAAATGAGGTCGCATTGTATATCTATCTAACCACCCAAAATTAAAAATATAAAAATATTCCATTTGGTAAAACATACTTGGATTTCTATTGGTATATTGACCTACTTTCTATAACTAACAGTGTATTCCTCTTTTGCTAAAGTATTCCTTTTCTGCTCTATTGTTTATGTTTTTCTTTAAACCATAGCTCCTTAGAAATTTATTGACTACTTTTCTGAGACCATATCTTTCGAACAGAACTCTGTAAAAATGCTGTTTCTGTCAGTGCATCACTATTGCGGGGTAAACACTTTTACAGATTTTCATTTTTCTCCTTCAGCAACTTATACTGTTGCTATCATCTGAACTCAGAGTATCAACAATCATCTTGAATTGTAATTATATTAAAGTTTCTTACTCCGTTTTTTAAAAGTGTGATATCGTTTTAAAGTATAAGCTCTCTATAATAGTGAAAACAATAGCTGTTATAATTTTTAAATATATAAATCTATCAAGTAAATGAAAAAAAACAAGCTTTCTTTCATCGCGGTTAGTCTAATCATAGGATTTTGTTTTTTGAACTAATATCCAATCGTAATAGCTCAATGTACAGGGAGTGATATTCTTCAACATCAAACAACAGGGAAAAGTGATATCCTTCAACCTCATGCTTTGGCACCACTTCAAAATTTTAATTCAGAATTCTGCATTCACCGATAAATAACCTTTCATCGAAAGATTATAATTAAGACTTTTGTCATGTTTGGCTGTTGGAATTGCAGTTACTTCCTTCGGTCAAAAATTGAATTTGCATAAATCCTTTTATAATTGTATACAAAGAATGTGGAGCTTTCTTGGCTAGTTGGAAATTAAGATACAGCCAAGGATCCGAAATATTGAAGGGAAGAGCAATATTTTTAACTACCATCAAAACTATTTTGACTAAAACTACGTCCAAGGCTCAAAATTCGATTTATATTTGCATAATTATTTTTGTAACTGGGGAAAGAACTTTGAGAACAAAGGTGAAGTTTAATATCGAAGGAATTAAAACTTTCAACCACCCAATTGACTATTGGGACTGAAGCTACCTCTAAGTGTCAAAAATCTGAATTCGTCAGAATATTATTTGTCCCCCCATTTTGCGGCTTAAATTTTCTCTCTAAATGTGACATGAAAATTCGTTGAAATCTGTATTTTTTGGTTATATGTCTTTAAAGTTGTGTCCACTTGTCATCCACTACTAAAAGGCATTTGCTCTTGAAAAGGATGAATAAAAAGTATTTAATTAACGATTGAAAATTTGAGCAAAATATTGGGAGAGTAGGAACTAATAGCAGGAATAGAAAAACGAAAACATCTTTCTTTTTTTTAAACATTTCACTGTTGGCAACTACATTAATTTGGAAACCTAATATCGCTACTAAAAACCCATTCGAAAGAGGAAGTATTTTTAATATTCAAGCAGTTTAAATGCATCGTCAATAATAATGGTTGCAAACGATGGAGGGTCATTAATTGAAAATCAGGTAATCTGGTACGTTAAATCAGGTGGTCTTATTTTTCGTTTCATTCTGAAGGGATATGCCTCGCATATCGACTGCAATAAACATTATAAACTAGAAAGATAATTAACACACCCCATTAAAGTTTGCTCGTTTCGTAAAATCGAAAGTGCATTTTCCGCGAAAGAATCCGATTTCATGGCGGCCATCGCCGAACAATTTGTTTAATTTTTACGACCCAACATTTCTAACTCTCAGTTCTTATTAAGTGGAAAATTTGTTTTAGTGCAAATTGTATTAAATTAAAACTTCTTAGGGAAAAATGAATATTTAACGGATCGTAAAAGCTGAGAAAATGGCTCGGTTCATGATTTTTCCGCAATCTATGCTAACTGGGAATAAAGAAACGTTTATGAAGTTGAATAAACGTTTTAAAAATGAATGTGACAACGTTTTTGAGCTTTATGATTCATTAGGAAATTGTGTTTGTAAGTCGTTTCTTTTTAAGTCAATTAAAATGTATTTTGAAAAATTAATCAATGATTATTTTGATGGTGTGTAAGTAATCGAAATGAATCACTTTATTTTCAAGTGACATTAAATGTGAGATGCAGCTCACGGTAGCAGCTTTTACTCCTTTATATGAAAAATTAATCAATGAATATTTTGATGAATTGTAAGTAATAGAAATGAATCATTTTATTCAAGTGACATTAAACGTGAGATGCAGCTCACGGTAACAGCTTTTTTTCCTTTACATGAGAAATTAATCAATGATTATTTTGATTGTGTGTAAGTAATAGAAGTGAATCATTTTATTTACAAGTGACATTAAACGTGAGGTGCAGCTCACAATAACAGCTCTTTTTCCTTTACATGAAAAATGAATCAATGATCATTTTGATGGTGTGTGAGTAACAGAAATGAATCATTTTATTTGCAAGTGACATTAAATGTGAGAGGCAGCTCACGGTAACAGCTTTTTTCCCCTTACATGAAAAATTGATCAATGATTATTTTGATGGTGTGTAAGTAACAGAAATGAATCATTTTATTTACAAGTGACATTAAACGTGAGATGCAGCTCACTGTAACAGCTTTTCTTCCTTTACATGAAAAATTCATCAATGATTATTTTGATGGTGTGTAAGTAATAGAAGTGAATCATTTTATTTACAAGTGACATTAAACGTGAGGTGCAGCTCACTGTAACAGCTTTTCTTCCTTTACATGAAAAATTAATCAATGATTATTTTGATGGTGTGTAAGTAATAGAAATGAATCATTTTATTTACAAGTGACATTAAACGTGAGATGCAGCTCACTGTAACAGCTTTTCTTCCTTTACATGAAAAATTCATCAATGATTATTTTGATGGTGTGTAAGTAATAGAAATGAGATATTTTATTCAAATGACATTAAACGTGAGATGCAGCTCACAATAACAGCTCTTTTTCCTTTACATGAAAAATTAATCAATGATTTTTTTGATGATGTGTGAGTAACAGAAATGAATCATTTTATTTTCAAGTGACATTAAATGTGAGATGCAGCTCACGGTAACAGCTTTTACTCCTTCACATGAAAAATTAATCAATGATTATTTTGATGATGTGTAAGTAATAGAAATGAATCATTTTATTCGAGTGACATTAAACGTGAGAGGCAGCTCACTGTAACAGCTCTTCTTCCTTTACATGAAAAATTAATCAATGATTATTTTGATGGTGTGTAAGTAACAGAAATGAATCATTTTATTTTCAAGTGACATTAAACGTGAGATGCAGCTCACGGTAACAGCTTTTTTTCCTTTACATGAAAAATTAATCAATTATTATTTTGATGGTGTGTAAGTAATAGAAGTGAATCATTTTATTTACAAGTGACATTAAACGTGAGGTGCAGCTCACGGTAACAGCTTTTCTTCCTTTATATGAAAAATTAATCAATGATTATTTTGATGGTGTGTGAGTAACAGAAGTGAATCAATTTATTTTCAAGTGACATTAAACGTGAGATGCAGCTCACGGTAACAGCTTTTTTTCCTTACACGAAAAATGCCTTACTACACTAGAAAAAATTGAGCAATAGGTTTAACATTCACTCTAGCCTCAACTTTAAAGGCTATTTTACGATCTGGAGTTTCTTATAGGGTTGCTTAACTGTCCGAATGGTTGCTCGTAATGGGTCGTTATTTATCTTCTGTCTAATATTAATTTCCTTTTTGTCTGATGTTACTATTCCATCTTTTCTCGACGTTGTTTGTAAAGGGAGGCAAGGAAAATCTCAGATGTTGTAGAATATTGATTGATATCCGTTTAATTTTATGCATTTTAATATCTTAATTCAGTTGCAGTTAAAATTTTTAAACAATTCACTTGTACATTAGTGGAGTTGCATCGTATAAAAATGATTATTATTTTTAGCACATGATATAAAAATGATTTTAAGATATCGAGGCATTTTATGTTCCATTTATAAAAGAATAAGGGGGTTAAAAGTGGCTGTTATCCACTATTTTCAGGAATTTTTTTACGGTAAATCGAGTGACTAATTATTTTAGAAGTTTTTTTTATATACGAAAAGTACAGTTTCTTACTTTTACCTATTTACGTATTTAGCATTGCTATCTAGGCAAGTAAGATACACTGTCTGTCCAAAAACATTTTTATAAAAGTAAAATTTTTTTTCATAAGATACCGGCAAGTGACGTATTGTGGGTATCTAGATCCTGATTGGTTGTTGAAACGCGGTATTTGTTTACGCTAGCAACTGTTCTTTCCATTCTATGTCGAATAAGCCAAGCTCTTCATGTATCAATTCTCTTAAGTGACACATTCTATATTCTTTCGAAAAGATTCTTTCTCAAAGATGTCAATTCTTTCACTATATATTTCCGCAGAGACTTAACTCAAAGACAGGCACGAAGCCTTGTGGAACATAAACAAGCTAATTATGCATCGAAGTTGCCAGGTACACAAAACTAAAATATACCATAGTTGCAAAAAATACATAAACAAATAATAAATCAAAGTTAAGTAAAAGAAATTCACAAGAAAGAATTATATTTCAACTAATTCGATGTGCGAAATGGTTCTGTATTTAATTAACTTATCGTTAATTAACATTCTAACCAAGGGCGCCGGCAGCGGGGTGCAAGAGGGTACACTTGCACCCCCTGGATTTTTTAAAAAGCAATTAAAGAGATACAGAAAAACAATTTTGTTATAAAAAAATTTTATTAAAAATATTTTTATTCATAAACAAATAATTAAGTAATTATTGACACATAATAATTGAAAATTTGTATAATCAAGCAAGAATTGTAATCCTTTTATTTTCTGTCCAAATCTGTTTATAACTTTTTTAATGAATTCTGAGTCATCTTTGACTCTTTTCTTATGCACATTGAGCATGCACACACTTGGCAGATATCTAAGCTATATTTTTAAATTTCATTTAATAAAATGTAAATAATATTATATTTTCTATTAGTTATTTAGTTTAACAAAGGTGTATAACACAAACTGACTTCTCACAACTGTAAAACTTCATCAACACAATAAATACCAATGTTAAGCGTGCACAAACACGTCAGTATACGAAATGTACTACTGTTTTTAGTTATTTGTGTTTCAAAGTCAGTAACTATGCCAGCGAAAGCAATATAGTTTCTCGTGGCAAAATTTGCAAGCACAAAAAATTCGTTTTTTGTTTTAAATATCTTGTTAACAATGAAGAAATGCATCTTGAAAAAAATTAACAAATGAAAATATATGTAACAACAAAACAAAATGTAATAACAGAATATTTTAATTTTTTTTTTTGGGGGGGGGTTAGTTTGTAAGAGGGTTGCGCTCCCTTTTATATTATTCTGCCGGCTCACTTGATTCTAACTTATGTAGAGAAACTTAGCTTAATTTTAATACGAATTTTTCTGGAAAAAATTTAGCTGATTCTGACATCATAGGTCACATATGTGGGTATTTGTGATCTTCTTCTTATTCTATAAATAAAACCTCATTGATCCCTGGAAGATAATGAAATGAAACCTCATAATTTCTGAAAACTGGAAAAAAAATGGGCTTCAAAATTCTTTCTCTCTTACAAAATACATTTTAACAAGGCATTTTTTCTACTTTCTCTCCTAGTTGCAGGGATAATATACATTCTAAGTTTGTAGGAATGAGAACAATATACATAAGCTACTCTGTAAATTTTACTGATGGCATAAAACTTCTGATGTCTGATTTTGAGAATTTTGTAAAGTAATGCTTTCTTAATACTTTAGAAAACTGTACCAAGCAAAACCATATCAAAAATATTATTAAATTTAAAAAAATATACACCTTTTCCATATGATTAGGAATTTACTTGGATACTACTAAAAAACAAATGTTAAGGTAAAGTGACCACACGTCCCGATTTTGGCGGGACAGTCCCGCTTTTTTGTGGATTGTCCCGCGTCCCGCCGATTTTTAAAAATGTCCCGCTTTTTAGAAAATATCTGCATTTCTTATTTTAAATGTACTGTGAAAATATATTACCTATTATTTATTAAGTATTATGGTGAACATAAAGAAATAAAAAATACATTAAAAAAACACTTAAAATGTTTCTTAAGTGTTTTTGAAACGCATTTCTGTTAGTGCAGAGTAAACTTAATTAGGCAATGTACCGAGTTAGATTTACTCGGTGGTGTTCGATCATTGTCGTTACGTCTCGGCTTAATTCAGATAAGTGCAGACAGTGCGGTTTGTTGCTTTCAATTTGACGTTCGGTTTGACTCATTATTTGATTGACGAAGATAGTGGTAGAGCAATAGTCGCCACAACGTAACGGTCAATNGATGGCAAAAATTCTGATAAATGTTTTGCATTGGAGAAATCCTATTAAAAACCTTAGATAAATTGGAGATAGAAGCCATTACTAATAAAAAAGAAGTACAACTCAGGCATAAGTTTAAGTAATAAAGATTAAGTAGTTTGGAACAATCCCAACAACAATCACATCGCTAAAATAGGATATAAATAACTAAAGCCATTTTATTACGTTTACGAAGAAACATCGATATGGTATTTATTAGACTTACTTTAATTTTAAAGTTGACAACCCTATATCATTATTAATACAGGTCTTTCAATGTCACATAAGTTTTAAAATTAAATTATAAAATAACTGTTGAGTTTTTTAGTATTATTGAGCATCATTAATCTTACAAATTTACTTACCAATTTACCAAATATACAAATAATCACAAATATTTCAAATAAATATATAGTTCATTATTTTGTAAACAACACGTAAATTACTATATAACATAATCGATATAATATTTAAAACAAGTTAAATATTTTTATGAGAACAGGCAGTACACTGACGCTTTTTATTTTCTTCCTGTCAAATAGTCACAAAGTTGGCTCACAACGTTTACAATATAGGAACGGTAAATTTTTAAAAGTATCCATAAAACATAAGTTAGTCACGGGCAATTCAAATAAATTATTTGTCAATAAATAAAACAGAAATTAATCAACTTCATCTTAATATTATTAATTCCATCACGAACAAACAATAAACATGACCGAATTGGAGCGAACCTTAACGTTGCCATTCGTCGTTAAATAAAAATATAAATTATGCTTTTTACGTCGTGCTGCCCTTACAGCCTCAGTTTTTCTAAAAGTTTGAATCTGGGGTTGGGTTACCACTTGAATCAGTCTGCGAATGGTCCAAGGGTATGCGGTATTGGTCCTGTGTGAACTGTTCTACCAAAAAGTTCCTGACTTCGTGCGCAGGTCGTTGGGCTACTGAAGAGGGAGGGCCATGCTCTCTGCAGAAGATCAAAATTTTAATATCATGTCTTCGGATCCTTCTCAGGGATGTTTCCTTGACCGTCACCAATTTCCCGATGTGCAGCTCTAGTGCGGTTCTGGCAGTTCACGCATCTCTAACAAATTTTCAGATCAAACATTCTCGTTGTTTGCGAGTCGTCAATGCGATTCGCACAAGCAATTCAATGCAGATATTCTGACATGTAGTTTCTAAACATTCACATACGCGTCTTAGGACTGTCACCCACAGTGTCATTGCATCCAAAGTTTTTTCAATTTCCAAGTTTTTAAAATACTGGATACGTTCTCGAAGACTGAGATCTCCATCTCAAGGTTTACTGAGTGCTTCGTAAGGGCCCAATCATCACATACTCTCCAAACAAAAGTATGAGGTGCTTGCTGTCTAATCTCAGAAATTGATTATTGAGAAGGGAAAATATACCCTAACAAGGGCGCCGGCAGCGGGGTGCAAGAGGGTACACTTGCACCCCCTGGATTTTTTAAAAAACAATTAAAGAGATACAGAAAAACAATTTTGTTATAAAAAAATTTTATTAAAAATATTTTTATTCATAAACAAATAATTAAGTAATTATTGACACATAATAATTGAAAATTTGTATAATCAAGCAAGAATTGTAATCCTTTTATTTTCTGTCCAAATCTGTTTATAACTTTTTTAATGAATTCTGAGTCATCTTTGACTCTTTTCTTATGCACATTGAGCATGCACACACTTGGCAGATATCTAAGCTATATTTTTAAATTTCATTTAATAAAATGTAAATAATATTATATTTTCTATTAGTTATTTAGTTTAACAAAGGTGTATAACACAAACTGACTTCTCACAACTGTAAAACTTCATCAACACAATAAATACCAATGTTAAGCGTGCACAAACACGTCAGTATACGAAATGTACTACTGTTTTTAGTTATTTGTGTTTCAAAGTCAGTAACTATGCCAGCGAAAGCAATATAGTTTCTCGTGGCAAAATTTGCAAGCACAAAAAATTCGTTTTTTGTTTTAAATATCTTGTTAACAATGAAGAAATGCATCTTGAAAAAAATTAACAAATGAAAATATATGTAACAACAAAACAAAATGTAATAACAGAATATTTTAATTTTTTTTTTTGGGGGGGGGGTTAGTTTGTAAGAGGGTTGCGCTCCCTTTTATATTATTCTGCCGGCTCACTTGATTCTAACTTATGTAGAGAAACTTAGCTTAATTTTAATACGAATTTTTCTGGAAAAAATTTAGCTGATTCTGACATCATAGGTCACATATGTGGGTATTTGTGATCTTCTTCTTATTCTATAAATAAAACCTCATTGATCCCTGGAAGATAATGAAATGAAACCTCATAATTTCTGAAAACTGGAAAAAAAATGGGCTTCAAAATTCTTTCTCTCTTACAAAATACATTTTAACAAGGCATTTTTTCTACTTTCTCTCCTAGTTGCAGGGATAATATACATTCTAAGTTTGTAGGAATGAGAACAATATACATAAGCTACTCTGTAAATTTTACTGATGGCATAAAACTTCTGATGTCTGATTTTGAGAATTTTGTAAAGTAATGCTTTCTTAATACTTTAGAAAACTGTACCAAGCAAAACCATATCAAAAATATTATTAAATTTAAAAAAATATACACCTTTTCCATATGATTAGGAATTTACTTGGATACTACTAAAAAACAAATGTTAAGGTAAAGTGACCACACGTCCCGATTTTGGCGGGACAGTCCCGCTTTTTTGTGGATTGTCCCGCGTCCCGCCGATTTTTAAAAATGTCCCGCTTTTTAGAAAATATCTGCATTTCTTATTTTAAATGTACTGTAAAAATATATAACCTATTATTTATTAAGTATTATGGTGAACATAAAGAAATAAAAAATACATTAAAAAAACACTTAAAATGTTTTTTAAGTGTTTTTGAAACGCATTTCTGTTAGTGCAGAGTAAACTTAATTAGGCAATGTACCGAGTTAGATTTACTCGGTGGTGTTCGATCATTGTCGTTACGTCTCGGCTTAATTCAGATAAGTGCAGACAGTGCGGTTTGTTGCTTTCAATTTGACGTTCGGTTTGACTCATTATTTGATTGACGAAGATAGTGGTAGAGCAATAGTCGCCACAACGTAACTGTCAATTAGGTAAAATTTAATACTCTTTTTTTAGCCTTTGTAGTAATTTTTTTTATTCATTTCTAGTGTTTACCCACAGAATAAAAGATGAGTAAAAAAAGAGAATGCAAATTTAATGAAGAGCTAAGCAGAGAATTTCCATTTATTAAAAAAACCAAAATAGATAAATGCAATGCTGAATTTTTGGTCTCACATGGTGGAAAAAACGATATTACTAAACATTTAGCGACAAAGAGGCACAAAAGATTTTTAAATAATGCCGCTTCCTCGTTTAAAATGGAACAGTTTTTTTGCACTGCTAGCTTTGGCAACACGGAAAAACAGTTAGCATTAGCGGAAGGGCTATTTGCTTTCCACACCATAAACCTTGATTTCGAAATCAAAGTTTCAGATCAATGGATTCTACGTCGCAAATGATCAAAACATTATACGACAAAAAATATGCATGTGCAAGGACGAAAACCGAAGCAATTATTTGTAATATTTTTTCACAATTGCAGAAAGAATTAAAAAAAATGCGCATTTATATCCATGAATTCTGATGCGTCCAACCACAAAGATTTAAAATTATTTCCCACAATTTTTAGACTTTTTGATCCAGAAACAGGAATTAAATATAGAATATTAGATTTTGTTTCATTGCCGAGTGAAACTTCACAAATAATTTTTGATTCAGTAAGTACTATTTTAAAAAAGAATAATTTGAACATATGAAATGTTACAGATGAAAAAATTAAATGTTGGTTATCTGCAAATGGGGAAACAGACAAAAAATGGACGGAGTTATTCCTTCATTTTAAACAGAATAATATCCCTTATCAAAATATTTTGAAAATTGTAGAATTCGCGCTCTCCTTTCCAGGACCAAACGTAGCGACAGAATGTGTTTTTTCTAGTATCAATAAAATAAGGACAACTGAAAAAACGCAGTTGAACATTAAAACTTTAAAAATCTATTTTAAATGTACAATATAATTTGACCAATTCATGTGAAATATTTCCCGACATTTTAATAAATGATCCGAATCTATTGCTAAGTATTCACTCAGATCAAAAATATGACCGTGAAAGAAAATCATAATTTTTTTTAAATAAAAAATTTAATTTGATTAAAAATCATGATGTTTAAATTATTATTTTTTACAAATATTTTTATGGTTACCAATAATTAATAATAAATACATTTTTGTACAAGTATATGAATGTATACAATAAAATATATATATCTGAATTGTAATTCTCATTTCATCCCATTTGTCCCGCTTTGTCTCAATGAAAATGTGGTCACTTTATGTTAAGGGAAAATATTTTATAAAACAAATAAAACAATTAAAGATTTTCATTAATATCTGAAGCAATCAGACAAAACCAATAGCTTAAATATCTTACTATTTATTACATCTGATTGTTTCAAATATCAGCACTGAATATCAACAATGGTGTAAATAAATTTTAAAAATATATGGATTTAAATATATACAAATTAAAATGAAAAGCTAGACAAACAAATATTTTAATATATTTATGTCTAAGACACCTCAACAATCTATAGTGACTTAAAACATAAAATTCATTTAAAGAAATTAACTAAGACTATACAAATCAATTTACGTTTTATCTGTAAGTTTTATTCTTATCCGAAATTTTTTTTAGAAATAATAAAAAGAATAATACCAAATAAAAAAAATATTCTTTTTATATTTTTTCAATAGAATTTCCCATCGAATAACATTACTTCCCCTCCCCGAAGTACAAAAAAGAATTATTCTGGAACGCTTAGACCACCACAGTTTTTTTTTCTTTTTCCGCTTTCCACTAGCTACAAGAAACAAAGAAAATCTATCATGTTTTCAAGTAAAAAGAAGAAGAAAAAAACTATTATTAAATTTTGTTTTCTTTGGAAATGCTTGAATTAAAGTTACTTCATTTTTTTTCGAAAGAACTTTCCTCATTTTTTTGATGTTACAACTGCAAGATAACATCGAGAAATTTCAGAGGATGGAAATGAAAGGAAAAAAAGTTATTTTTGAAATAATTTCATTAAAAGAGATTAGAAATTAAGGTAACTTGCTAATGCCTATTTATTTCCTATACTTTCCTCAAACTATATTTTTTTTTGCTCTCCCGAAAAAACTATTTTCCCCGTAAATATTTTAAATGCAATTTAATTACAAATACTGGGTGGTTCATAAACAATTTTCTCCATATAAGAACTCTGCTACCCTTTATATGGCAAAGGTCGATTTTATTCATAACAACAGTACATTCACGATAACGATTACAAGAGAATATATTTCAAAATTTTCGAATTTTAAGACTCTTCTTAAATAATTATCATTGTTAAAAAACAGTAAATGTGTTTGAAGCCATATTTTAATCAGGTGAAAACGACGGAGCTAGGCGGTGATGAAGAAAACATTTCCTCTAGTTATATTATTTTTTCTCTCACGAAAGAATTTTTTTCCTGTAAATATTTTATATGCAATTTAATTGCAAACACTGGGTTGTTCATGAACAATTTTCTCGATTTATAAGACTGACGTTTCTTTTATAAAATGACGGTTCTTATAGGTGAAATGACGGTGCTAGGCTGTGATAAAGAAAAACATTTATGTTTTCGATATGCCATTGATTCAATTCCAGTTATTGCACTCTGTAAATAACGGTAAAGGAGAAAAAAGCGTATGCTACATTTCGCATTCTTCAGCCCTGTATAGCATCGCCAATATTCGTGCTTTTATGTATTATTATTTTTTTTTAAATATTTTATGGAGATATTTTTAATTTTATGTTTGTGCTAGTATTTTATAATCTCTCTGTATTATGTCATAATTGAAGATGTAGATAAATTAATTTCTTTTTACTGCCGTATTCTAATAGTTTCATCGATCAAAGTTCACTGAGATCTTTTTTTTTAATGTAATAGCTAATTTTCTTCCCTCTCTTTTCGATCTGTAGTCACTTTAGCGTTGAATTCTCGGGACAAAAATTGAGTTACAAAAAACTTGGTCGTTTCAAGCATTTTTTATGCATCCTATAAATAGTTTGTAAACTGAAAGTGGTGGTTTGCTTGTTCCAAAAATATTTAAAAATTTATAGATCCTGTATCAATGCAAAGATAGTTGGATAAGTCGATATTTACACAGATGAGTAGATGTTTTGTTCAAAACTACATATTTTATTCGAAACTTGCTATGGGTTCTTGCATATTTATTTTTATATTACACCCATCTTTTCCCCGCGAAATACACCAAGTAATAAACTTATTCGACTAGCATTGTCTTGCATTCAAGTAAACAAAAATAAGTACTTTATAACATTACTTAGGATAAGCAATAAAATTTATATTTTTTAATCTCTTATGAATAATCAATCTTCTTTAGATTAAAGCTCATACATAGTTACACCTAGTTGTCGGAAAAACTACATTTTATTTGTAGTTAACAACAACTACTTTATTACAATTGCACTTAAAACTACTTCTTTTTAAATGTAGCGACAACAAATTACTTTCGAAATGTAGTCACTACTCCGCTACTTTTAGAAGACAAACTTAACCGAAGAACTTGATTTTCACGAATATTTAAAACAGTTTTTTTAAAAAATTGGCTTCACTAGTTGTTGTTGTTAATTTACGTCGCACTAGAGCTGCACAATGTGCTATTGGCGACGGTCTGGGAAACATCCCGGAGAATGATCCGAAGACATGCCATCACAATTTTGATCCTCTGCGGAGGGGATGGCACCCCCGCTTCGGTAGCCCGACGACCTGCGCGCGATGTCGAGCACTTTACGGTGGAACAGTTTAGCGAGGACCAATACCTCCCACCCTCGGTCCCTACGCAGACTGATCCAAGTGGTCACCCACCCGCACACTGACCGCAGCCAGTGATGCTTGACTTCGGTGATCTGCTGGGAACCGTGTCTTAACGATCAGTTCACTGCGGGACTTGGTTCTCAGTAGCATAAAAATAATAAAAGTATTGTTTTTCTATAAATATTTTTTTAGTTTGTTTTGATACGCATATAATTTAATAGGATAGTATTTTTTATTTTCAAATTTAGTGGATAACAATTGTATAAATTAAGCGAAAACAATCCCCCGGACAATGCGACGGATTTAAGGTTATGTCAAGGTACGCCTCTTGTGAATATCAATTGATTGTTTCTCTTCTGAAATTACATTATGACGCATTCACATGCATTATTAATACAAATGCATTTCCACTGGTTCAAGAGGTCCACGAGGGAAAAATCAACACCTCCTAGAAAAGAGTAGGCCTCTGCACGGGTTACCATAAATATCCTTTAGTAGTCCAAACGTAATGACATATTTCGTATTTTCTAGCACTGCGCAGTTTAGTACCCCGAACGTAATGACATCTTTCTTATTTTTCATCAACTGCGCAGTTAACTTCGTCACATCGGACTACTAAATTAATCCGTGCTGAGGCCTTCCTTATTCTAGGAGGTGTTGGAAAAATGCGCAATATTACAGTGATTACAGAGCGCGGAAGCAAGCGGAGCAGAAAAACAGTCGTTGAATAGAACTAGTGATCCTTCTACGACTGCTGATTCCAATTAGCGTCGCTGGTTGCAAAGTTTAACTTCTTCCGCGCGGAGGGACTCCACGCACTATTTCTATTCTTATTCTAAAGCACTAGTTACGAATTTGTTCTTTTAACTTTCAAACTCTATGTCTTTCTCGATAGTGATTTAAGAAATGCTAGGAAATTATCAAATATTTGTGATTTACGTAATCAATTTTTTTTTAATATCCTCCAAGAAATAAAGTACAGAGGGCAAAACAAAAAAAGGACCACCCTGAATAATTTTTGATCTAATGCTCGGATAACGTTTTATGACTCATGGTTTGAGGGGGTGGCCGCGAATATGCTAAATAATTAATGCAGGAGATATTTTAAATTACGAAATCAGACACAGAAACGTTCTTTATGGTTCTTTTGAAATCGGATAACTAAATGTGAAAGCTAAATATGAATTGAAGAAGCTGGTTTGTGGATGAAGTTGAAATGGAACAAAATGATTAGGTTTAAATTTCAACCGAATGAAAACGAAAACTAAATCTGTGAAACCAAACAGCGTCGGTGAGCTTTGTATTCCGGACGCAGCTCAAAATGCGAGTGTAAGAAAATGGCATTAGATTTTCGGGGTTTTCAAACTTCTCTTATGAAAATTATCTTTTTCTTTCAATACAAATAAATTCGTACTGTGATGTTGCTCAAATCATTTGGTATAGTTTTTCTTTTAAATAAGGATTTTTTGTAAAAGTCAACAGTTCTTTTTCAAAGACTGTCACGCGTACACAGCAAAATTATAATTGTATGGTACTAAATTTACGTTGTTCAAATTTCAATTTTTTTTAAATCACTTTTAACGTTTAGCGTATAGTAAAATCACTTTTATCGTTAGAGGCTTGAAAATTTACATCTAAAATATATCCGGCCACCCCGAAATCCGGGACTTTGCCACATAATGATAAAGCTTATAAGGGAACAGAAATCCTCTGAGATGAAATTCATGAAGGGGAGTTTGCATTCGCTAAAGTTGTATGCACTGTGTTGTAAAAGCAAACCTTTTCGACAGAGTAAACTATTAATAACTTAACTAGAGCTGTGATGGCTCATGGGATGGAGCATTCGCCTTCCAATGAGGTGCACCGTGTTCGAATCCCAGCGATGGCTGGTCAATACAAATTCCGCAACCGACTTGCACCGACCACAGTGCTGATTTAAAATATCATCAGTGGTAGACGGGTCATGGGTTAGAGTCCCCTTGCCAACAAGCTAACCGTGGGAGGTTTTCGTGGTATTCCTTTTCATGTAACGCAAATGCGGGTTAGTTCCATCAAAAAGTCCTCCACTGCGGTAAACTTCTCCCAATACTTGATCCAGGAGATTCCTTGTCTTCTTGATTGGGTTCAAAATTACAGGGCTACGAAGTCGAGCATCAACAGCCGTAAACCTAAAAAATTGGGTCAGCTGTTCAACGACGGTTATAAAATAAAGTAATAATTATTACATTTGGGTTTCATTTTGCCGCACTTTTAGCTGTGTTTGTTTTTTTCTCAAAAACGCAGATATTTCCATAATCTTATCTAAGATATAAAAAAGAATTTGGAATATTTTAATCGAATAGAATTTTTTATGGTTCTGTTAGAGACAAAAAAATTATGAAAAATGAAAAAAAAATGATGAAATGAGAAAGGTGATTTTGCATTCTATAATGCATTGTGTTGTGAAAAATAAACCTCTTCAACTTTTAATAACTTAACTAAGTTACATCGTACAAACGACCATTAACTTTCCTTAATCTTTCGCGGCTTGACGTTAAAGCTTTCGAGAATAGCGACCGATATGCTCTTTCAACGCTTGTTGGGGGGAAGGGAGGGGGCAATATGGTTTGTGGAAATCGCAATTCGATAAAGAGTGGAAGATAACCTCTTCTGCTTTAAAACTCCGGATAAAGAGAGAAAACTATAAAAATTGAGGAAAAATCGATTAAGAGGCGGGTGAACATGTCATCCAAGTGAAAAATGTCTTTTGTTACTTCCAATAATTTTGAGTCAGCGTGCGTGATTTTATGATGAAATGCTATTACTTTGGGAAATATCTTTTAAAATCTTCCATTTTTTAATATCGTTCATTCCCTATTATATACTACAGCAACCCTATTCACCTTAAAAGCGTCTTTATTTTATGGGGACCCAGATTAAAATGAATTTAATATATTTTCTCTTCTCGTCACAGAAACTTACTTTAAATAAAATTTACAAGTTAATTATTATGAAAATGCAATTATATTTCTTTCTTACTGTGGGAGTACTGTGGGGTAGCTACCAGTACGATAATTAAACATCAATTCACTAGTATATAAAACATGCTAACGCAAATCAATCTAGAGGTAGCATTTAATAGATGAAGGTTGGCATGGTAGATAAAGCTCCTTTTCCACTGCATGATACGATCATTTTAAAAGATCATCAACTTTTAGTTTTAAGCATTTCGTGTTTAATAATAATCAAAGTCAAAATCGTAATAACTGAGAATAAAATTAAGAAAGATGATAATATATTAAGAAGAAATGATATGGTAGATAAATATCGTTAAATGAGAAATGAATAAAAAAGTAATTTATTTTTAAAACTCTGTTTTAATTTTATGCTGATGGCAAATTAAATGTGATATGACGTGATATTACGTAATTTTTTCTGTTTAATGATAACAATCTGAATCAACAATTGGATTTTTAGGATATTTTAGAAATGGAATTTGCGTTTTTTTTTTTTTAAATCCAGATTTACTACTGCATATTTTGTTTTCTTTGCAAACCTTTTTGTTTAAGGAATTAGTATAAATCGAAACACAATTCTCCTTTTTAATTTTTAAAGACATATTTAAAACCATTCATTTTCAAAACGACATTTTAGCAATTATTATTATTGAAAATATTAGTATATCTTGTTTTCTTTTGATGACTTTATAAGAAATGAAAAAAGAAATACACTTTATGGCATTATTATAATATTTTTAAATATGAGCTTCCATAATAAAGCAAAAATCAATTTAGATAAATTGAAGTCCCGCAGTGGACTGATCGTTAAGACGAGGTTCCCAGGAGATCACCAAAGTCAAGCATCAGTGGCTGCGGTCAGTGTGCGGATGGGTGACGACTTGGATTAGTCTGCGTAGGGACAAAGGGTGTGCGGTATTGGTCCTTGTTAAACTGTTCTACCGTAAAGTGCTCGACTTCGCGAGCAGGTCGTCGGGCTACAGAAGCGGGGGTGTCAGCCTCTCTGCAGAGGATCAAAATTGTGATGGCATGTCTTCGGATCACCCTCAGGGATGTTTCCCAGACCGTCGCCAAAAGCCCATTGTGCAGCTCTACTGCAACATAAATGAACTACAACAACTAGATGCATTTAAAAAAAACAGAGTGAAAATTAGCTATCTCCGTTATGTAGTCTTATCATCTCAAAATAAAATAATTTTATTCAAGTTACAGATTATATAATTGTCAATTTCAATTGTAAAACAATTTAAACATTTTTTTCTTTCTTTTAAAGTGACATCAAAGCTTTTAACATTTAATGAAACTTTTTGTACATATTATGTAGAATGTTTACAGAGAAAAAATATGATTAAAAGCATACTTTTGTGCATGAATTTGTAAAATGCACATGTCTGATGTAAATGTGTAGTAATAGGATTTTTAATGGGTTGAAAAATGAATTGAAATTATGTGTAAAATTTTAGATACCTTTCTACTTATCCCGGCTTCCACCCATATACCCATACACAAAACCTTCTATATGTTTATTTAGATATTTTTACTGTTAAAAATCACGTCAAGTTTTTTTTTACTCCAATTATTTGTAAAGTATTGATTTTATATTTTTGTGAGATTCTTTAGCTCATTTTGCGCCATTTTCATTCGTTTCTATCCCGGACGATAATAACTTAAATATTACTCACTCTGATGTCATCATAAACGTTTTCTTAAAGTTCCTTTCTAACCAAGATGTTGCAGTGCCCTCTACCAACAATAAAAGGAAACAGGTGTTGATACATTAGATCTGCGGAGTTAAAACTCTGCAGTTCATAATTTAGGGTCTCTATCATTTTTGTTTACATGTATACGATTATATTTAAACATGGTATGAACGATTAATATTTTACTGCGATTTACACTTTTAAAGAGATTTTGTTTATTTCATTGCAATATAATATATTAAATCAAGGCAGAATTGTGTAAATTTCTATTAAATGTTTTCAAATCTTTTTTTTTTAAATTGTGCATTTTTGCAGAAATTTGAAAATTTTCAAATCCCGTGTATCTTAGATTTTAGCTCTAGTATTTGTAAAAAGTATTTCTGTCATATTTTTTTTAAATTTAATACTGCTTATTTAATTCTAGTTGCAGTCCACTTCGGTAGCCCGATGCACGCGAAGTCGAGCACTTTACTGTAGAACAGTTGAACGAGGACCAATACCGCACACCCTTGGTCCCTACTCAGACTGATCCAAGTGGTCACCCACCCGCACACTGACAGTAGTCAGTGATGCTTGACTTCGGTGATCTGCTGGGAACAGTGTCTTAACGATCAGTCCACTGCGGGATTTATTTAATTTTATGATGTAACACGAAAGAACGATTATGATATAAATATCATAGAATTTAATTTTATGATATACATTATGTGCCCACAAAAAAGGAAATTGATGGAGATTGATAACTTATCAAAAAGCCTCAATTTTAAGAAATAATACTCTTTATTATTGTATCAGTTTAAAATTATCAATGGTGTATATGTACAGTGAAATATGTATATTTAAAGAGTTTCCCCTTTAACACCAGAGTATGTAAAAAGGTTATGCTTTTTTTTCTTTATTTATTTTTCTTTCCTTCTTTTCATATTTCACAGCACAGCGAAGAGCAAAGTGGCAGCATTCTTCTCTCAAATGGTTTCAGTTAGAATCGGGCATCAATTACAGAGATCGATTACAAATGTAATTGATTTCTGATAATTACAGCTGTGAAATGAACTACTTATAATCGCGATTGGATTACAGGTAATCACGGTAACAATTAATCATGTTCTCTGATTACATATGGTCATGATTACTCGTAATCACATCCAGAAACAATTACAAGTAATCATGATTATAAATAATCAGATTATATGATTGCATATGTTACATGTATATAAAGTAATTAAAATATTACAGATTATATGATATCGCATGTAATTAAAATATTACAGATTATATGACATTACATGTAATTAAAATATTACAGATTATATGATATTACACGTAATTAAAATATTAAATATAATTAAAATATTATAGATTATATGATGTTACATGTAATTAAAATATTGCAGATTATATGACATTACATGTAATTAAAATATTACAGATTATATGATATTACATGTAATTAAAATATTAAATATAATTAAAATATTATAGATTATATGATATTACATGTAATTAAAATATTACAGATTATATGACATTACATGTAATTAAAATATTACTGATTATATGATATTACATGTAATTAAAATATTAAATATAATTAAAATATTACAGATTATATGATATTACATGTAATTAAAATATATACTTACAGATAACCATGATAACATGTAATCGTGATTACAAGATATCAAAGTATACGATTGAAGTCTGAATTTCAGTCAAACTCTATGATAGAAGACACAATGAAAGTATGTACAGTGCTTAAAAAAGGAGTCACCCTGAATAACTTTTGAACTATTGATCGGATCATCACGTTCTAGGACTTAATCTTAATGGTTCAAGAGAATGGCCTCAAATATATAAAATATATAAATATATATTTTAAGTTACGAAATCAGACACAAAATTGTACCTTTTCTTCTTGCATATCTTTTTTTCCTGCGTACTTTGTAATCATATGCGTACATTGTATTCCCATACGTATACTGTATTCATATTCATATATTCATACATGTTGTCAGGAATTCGCTAAATGTAAATCCAATTTTTAATTAGACGGCATTCGAAAAGTGAAGATCCGAACATTAGAACAAAACACAACAACTAATTTATTTTCTTTTTTCTGAACAACTGTTTTTACATATATACATTAAATCATTTTTATTTCAAAACTGGGCATGCTATCGCCATCTATTGGTTAATTTTATAATTAAATTAAAGGGTGGGATTCTTGACACATGTATTTTATATGCTTACGTTGCACATATATACAACAAGTTACATTGACACAAGCATTGTAGGTACAAATATCATATGAGTAAAAATATATCTAAACATGTACATACATACGTATACTACGCATAAATATATGCGTCTACATACATATGTATATATTTGCATTAGAACATTGCGTCGAGCATTAGTAAATTGTATTCATATACGTACGTACAACGTATGTACATACAAATCTGTACGCATATGCGCATGTACTGCACATATAGTATGCAATCGTAGTAATCGTAATCCAAATTATGCCAAAAATTTTGACCTACTGATACCTGAAAGACGAGTGTCAATCGTGTGGGCTTTGGAGAAAAAAAATATCCTCTATAAAATTAATTGAGCGTTTCCTTTTAGTGTCGCTAGGGGGCACCGCCGGAGAAAAGATGCTTTAAGAAAAGTGTCGTGATGTTTTCCCTTTAAGTATTATCGTTAATGGTTGTATATAATAAGTATTTTATTCAACATAAAAATTTTCAATAAATTTCAAATAAAAAAAAAATAATTCGAAAATAAAATTACAGAATTTAATTTAATTGATGGCGTTACAAAATATAACTAACGAATTTTTTTTTCCTTCAAGAACACATAACAATTTTCAAAAAATATCCATCTATTTTATAGAATTGGTATAAAACGAATAATAATATGTTTAAAAATAATTTTATTAATTCAATGAGGAATAATTTTTTTTTAAAACAAAAAAGCTAATGTCCGGAACTAGTTGTTAAGTTTTGGGGAGGGTTAACTGTACCCATTTAATCGGAGAATGTTGTTCTTTTACCGTACTTTGACAAAAAAATGTTTTTTTTACAGCTCTGCAATATAGGAAAGAACTTCTTTATATTTCTCTGTGGTAGCTATCTATATTCCCAATGCGCTAATTTCCGAAAATGTTACCAAGTTTTAATAAAACTAAAGTTTGAACCGCAACAAGCTTCTTAAAAAAAGCTGCGTTACTCTTTTTAAATTCACAGATAAGAATGAGAAAAAAACAAGTAAGAATTTTATGTTTGCGTACTTTAAAGTATAGTCACACCGGTGTAAAAATTGCATAAAGATGGAAGTATTTTTAAAAGAAGTACGAGGTTAGGTAGCTTCTTGTTTTGCAGTTAGTTTTATTTTTCTTCTGGTGAAATATTATAATGGACCAAAGCTCTTACACGGAAATGTCTTTTTGAAAAGAAATCTTGCCTTTTACAACTTAAATTGTTTCTTCTCCTTCAGGGCAATGATCGTTTTCAGTTTTTGAAGTCAATCTTCTTCTTTCTTCCTTTTTCTTTACTACTTGATGATTCGTGCTTTCTATTTGTTTCATTAGAAGAAATTCGAATCACTTTTTTTGTTCCTTACACGGGAGAGGGGGTGATTGTTCAGTTTTTGTAACAAGAAAAGACGATGTTTTGTAAAAGAACAATTCCTTTATTTTCATTCATTTTTTTTTCTCTTAGCTCAACTGCGATTTAAGTCTATTAAGTCCGATAGTAATCGATGCTTTCAACATTTTAGCATATTTGTAAAGGATTGTAGATTCAAGGAAAGCTGTTGAGAGGCTCGTTACATAATAAAACTCAGAAATCTTGGCAAGAAAATTAAGGAAAAGTTACTCAAAACATTTTTTCTTAACATTCAACTGAATGCGCATTACTTTGGATTATTCTAAAGTAAAACATTTTTTTTATTTCTAATGTCAGATTATGAACAGTTACAGCAAAAAACAATAAAAGGAAAGAACACAGCCCAAATAGCAAAATAATGTTTAATTTCACTCAGCAATAAACCTTTTAATGTAAACCTAAAAAGGTTTGTTATGCTGCTTACGTGTAAACCTTCTAAGCTAAAAACGAGATTTGTGACAATTTGCTCTATTCTACTCACATTCTAAAACCTTGGAAAACAAGGTTCTAAAAAAAATCTAAAATCGAGGTTGACTTTGGATTTTCAAGCGGGAAAAAATTCTTCAAAATGTGTTATCCAAGACGTAACGTATAAGGTATGACACCATGTTGCAGCTTGTACCAATTTTTCTAAATTAATTTTTTTTTGCACTATTTATTCTCCAAAAACGTATAATGCATTTTATACAACGTTTTATAGTTATTTGAATTATTACATTCAGAGAGACAACAAATAAAAAATCGAAATTGATCGAAAACAAAACACTTTCGCACACTGTAAAAACTTCGATACAATACCTATCCGAATTTGCAGTTGACAAACTCTAAGAGTTGTATGTTATTTCAAGTTAATGCCGAATACAGTGTTCATACTCATTTCAAGGCGTGTAGTCAAATCTAAACTCTAAGAAATGAGTCATTCTAAGCACCAAGATCAGATGCATTTACTCCATCCATGAACTATTTTCCCCAATTTCGGCATCAGGTGATTGATATTTTTTGTTTACAATATGAGCCCGAGAAGTGAAATCTCGACTCGCACGATTATGAACATAGTCCAGACAATAGACCTGACAGAGTCGCGATAGCTCAGGGGATAGAGCGTTCGCCTTCCAATGAGGTGAACCGGGTTCAAATCCCAGTTGATACGAATTCCGCATCCGGCTTGCACAGTGAGGACGTGAAATATCCTCAGTGGTAGACGGATCATGGGTTAGAGTTCACCTTGCCGCCAGGCTTACCGTGGGAGGTTTTCGTGGTCTTCTTCTCCATGTAACGCAAATGTGGGTTAGTTCCATCAAAAAGTCCTCCGTGAAGGCCAATTTCTCCTAATACTTAATCCAGGAATTCCCTTGTCTTCTGAATAGGGTTCAAAATTACAAGGCTACGGAGTTGAACATAAGTAGTCATATACCCATAAAATTGGGTCGGCTGTTCAACGATGGTTATAAAATAAAATATAAAAAGAGACCTGCAAAAATTGGCGGGAGTTTTTATTTTTTTGGGGGTGCAGAGCGCAAACGTCATTTTGCAGTTTCNTGGTGGCTGCACCAAATACTGATTTCGGACGCTTAATTTGTTTCTTTTGTTTTGAAAATTTCATAATTTATTTGTATCAGTACAAGTCGTTTCTGCATTAAATTTCATTTGATTCTGATGATTCTTTCATGGTGTTGCATTTTCTACAAACAGCAGTTTAGGTCATTATAAGGTTTTATTTCGCAACGTCTTGTATGCTCAGCTAAAACCCACCTTGTCATGAAATTTTTATGGACAATGCAATTGGATCCTATCGCTAGTGTGACGTCAGCTATGACGTCATGATGGACCTAAGTTATCGTTTTATCTAAGGGACAATACTTGTTGAAAAAGCTTTAAAAAATAATTTTTTAATGATTTTAGGATGAAAGGTCTGAAACTGCGGTATTTTTGCTTTATTGAGAAAAGGGTTTCAGTACAAACATTTTCTAGACAATGAAGAGAAAATTCTGACCCAAGGTTGCTGTAAGGCTACATACTTTCTGGGAGAGTACACCAAAAAATGCTGAAACAAAGTTCATTAATCTAATATATCTATTTCGTAATCTTTATGTGCATTTTTTAACACTAAATATTTTATGAATTTGATGATATTTCTCTCTTTTGAGTGAATAGTTTGTTCTTTTAGAGACATTTTGCTGCAATATACTTAATTAGCTAGAGTTACGAGAGGTACAATAGGAAAAAGTGAAGTAAGTGACTGAAAAAGAATTCACTGTTTGCGTTTGGCGCGCATTAAGGGTTGTCTCAATTTCAAGAGTGGAAAAGTTTCTCCTCTGTTCTGAAATGAACTCATCGTCCGAGAAGATGGAGCCTAGTACCAACTCTTAGGCCGGGATAGCCTGGTCGGTAGGGCGCTGGGCCCATATCCAAGAGGTCGTGGGTTCAATCCTCGCCGGCCGAAGACTCCCCGTGTAGTAAATGGTGACTGATGCACGTTAAATCTGTCGAGTCTCAAAGTCCTCCATGTTCCCACAACAAATCAATACTTCTGGGGGTACTGATCCAGGAGTTTCCTTGTCTTCTGGATTGGTTCAAAATTACAAGGCTACGGAGTTGAACGTAAGTAGTCGTAAACCCATGAAATTGGGTCGGCTGTTCAACGACGGTTATAAAATAAAATAAAAAGTACCAACTCCTGGCAAACGAACTATACCTGTGTGTTATACCTGTGTATATAAGTGGCAAACTTTCATCCACTGAAAAGAAAAGCTATGCATTACAAACATAATTGCAGAATTGCACAGGTATTGCACATAATTGCATATGCTATTGATGACTCAAGCAAAATATCGAAGTGACGGTGTATTTCGAAACACAGACTGTTTGCTCTTTAGCACGGAAAATAAAATAAATGGTTTTCTTCCGAAACTTTAAAAAGAAAATGAAGTAATAAAGTAAAAAAGCTTATATCGCACTATATATGCTTTCTTTTTTTTAAAAAGAAAACAATGCTTATTATCGTAGTTTGCAAGTTATAAAAAGTTTATAATAATTGTTGTATATTTTTTATACAAAGTACTAAACTTGACTCAGCTGTATTTTTTAGCGCCAGCTTAACTTAGCAGTGCTGTAATAAGGGAGCAAATATAAATCTGTTGTTAATTGGAAGTACATGATGTTTTCACTCGTTTTAATTAAAATATATAATTTCTGTTGATAGTCAAGAACATGAAAAAAAGACTAAGCTACCGTAATTGTTATATTTTACTCCAATATATATAGATATATATATATATGTATATTTTTTTAAATATTTTATATTCATCATTGAACAGCCAACTCAATTTTTTTGTGCTAACGGCAACTAATATTCAACGCCATAGCCTTTTAATTTTGAACCCAATCCAGAAAACAAGGGAACTCCTGGATTAAGTATTGGGAGAAATTTGACTTCGTGAAGGATTTTTTGATGGATCTAAACCATATTTGCGTTACATGGAGAGGGAAACCACTAGAAACTTCTATGGCTAGCCTGACGCCAAGGTGACTCCAACCCATGAACCGTCTACCACAGAGGATATTTCACTTCAGCACTCTAATCTAACAGCCATCACAGGGATTCGAACCCTGTTCACCTCATTGGAAGGCGAACGCTCTTTCCCCTGAGCCATCGCGGCTCCAAATAAATAATAGGGGAGAGTCTTGGACTAATGCAAATAATTGCAAGTCCCTAATATTGAATTTCTTCGTTCAATGTATGTATACGTGTAACTGCAAGCACTATCTGTAGAACTCTTCGATGCTCTATTTTTTTATTAATTTCTTTTGCATACATTTGATTGGAAAACGGGAACTTATATTTGAGAATGAAACTGATACGCATAAGTACCAAAATGTACTCTATAACATAAAATACAAGCGACATTTAAAAAAAAAACTTCCTTTTGCTAAGTGTATGCTGAACTTCGATTAATAGAAATACAATTCCTTGTTGACTCTTACACACACAATTAAGTGTTCCTAGCAAATCTAAAATGTTTTGATTTTTTTTAAAATATTATTGCTCTTGTGTTTGTTTTATTTTAGGTAATGCAGGTTATCTGAAAAATTAAAGTAAATATTTATTGCATGAACATATAACTTCAATCATGTCTACAAGATTTCAAAATGTGTGTTATCCAAGGCGTAACGTATAAGGTATAACACCACGTTGTAGCTTGAGCCAACTTTTCTTAATTAATTTATTTACTTTCTTTTTTTGCACTATTTGTTCTCAAAAAATGTATAATGCATTTTATACAACGTTTTATAGTTATGTGAATTATTACATTCAGCAAGACAACAAATAAAAAATAAAAATTGATCGAAAACAAAACACTTTCGCACACTGTAAAACCTTGGATGCAATACCTATCCGAATTTGCAGTTGACAAACTCTAAGAGTTGTATATTATTTCAAGTTAATGTCGAAAATACAGCGTCCATACTCTTTTTAAGGCGTGTAGTTAAATTTAAACTCTAAGAAATGAGTCATTCTATGCACCAAGATCAGATGCATTTACTCCATCCATGAACTATTTTCCCTAATTTCGCCATCAGATGTTTGATATTTTTTGTTTACAATATGAGCCCGAGAAGTGTGATCTCGACTCGCACGATTATGAACATAGTCCAGACAATAGACCTGGCAGAGTAGCGATAGCTCAGGGGATAGAGCGTTCGCCTTCCAATGAGGTGAACCGGGTTCAAATCCCAGTTGATACGAATTCCGCATCCGGCTTGCACAGTGAGGACGTGAAATATCCTCAGTGGTAGACGGATCATGGGTTAGAGTTCACCTTGCCGCCAGGATCCATCAAAAAGTCCTCCGTGAAGGCCAATTTCTCCTAATACTTAATCCAGGAATTCCCTTGTCTTCTGAATAGGGTTCAAAATTACAAGGCTACGGAGTTGAACATAAGTAGTCATATACCCATAAAATTGGGTCGGCTGTTCAACGACGGTTATAAAATAAAATATAAAAAGAGACCTGCAAAAATTGGCGGGAGTTTTTATTTTTTTGGGGGTGCAGAGCGCAAACGTCATTTTGCAGTTTCTTCCTAAAAATACGTTTTTTTTTTCCAGAAATAAGCAAGAAAACCCCATCTTTTTTAAGTATAATTTTTTTAATATTTTAAGACAGAAAATTTCTGATTACAAATTAGAAGACTAGAGACAATTTCCTACCAATTCTACGCCTATTATTTTTCCTCAGAGAAATAAATCAAAGAATTATAAGTATTAGAAAAATGACTATAGCATTGGAAAGCTCTTACTACTTCAGCTGAGAATAATTTATAGAGGTTTTAAATTTATTAAAAAAAAATTCCCTATGGGGATATCAGCAATACATAAAGTAAGTTCTTTCTACACCCAGAGGGAATAACTCGTCCTCTCTTTCCCCCAATATCCATTATTTTTCCTAAACTTTTCCCAAACTCACAATTTTTAAAGAATCTTTTCCATTTTTTAGGTTTTTGCTTACCTCCTTAAATTTTCATTCAGTTTTGACTTCTAAAAACATTAAATGTTAAAATTATCATTCTCTTAGGCAATTGATTCCCATTTGTTGTGAAGAGGGTTTGAAAAGTGGGAACTCCTCTTCCCACTTTTCGAATAACTATAATTTTCTTAAAATTTTTCAGAAAACCACAATTTTTATTGATCTCTCTCTCTTTGTTGAATGCACATAATACACATATGAATGCGTATCATGATTTTTTAAACCTTCCCCAAAATCATAATTTTTTAAACCTTCTCCAAAATCATAATTTTTTAAACCTTCCCCAAAATCATAATTTTTAAAGTCTTTACCATATTTAGTTTTTTTACTTATCTTCCTAAATTTGTTCTCAGTTTAGACGTGTAAAGTTTAGACTCAGTTAAGACATGTAAAACTTTTTGTGAGCTTTCCCGCCCTATCACTCCCTTTATCAATTTATTCAAAACTTTTAAAAAGAGCTTGGAATAAATTTTTCCCTTAAATCCCCCCCCCCAGTACGATTTGGAAAANTGGAAAATTCACTTTCCTCGGAAAAACATTTCATTAAAATGTTCGTAAATAGTTTTAAAAAAAATAATCTGAGTATAAATGATTGAATTTATTTTCCGTTTAAATAATAGCGCTATCATTGGTAATGCATCAAAACACTAGATTCCTATTTTTCTAATTCTAAAAATCAGTAAAAACTTATCTAGTGTTGCCGCTCAAGATATTATCAAGTAAACTTCCTGATCCAATAAAACTTTATTTACTTATTTTAATTTGTGAACATCCAGAACTTACAATTTTTTTTATCAGTTCTATAGAGTTATACCGGCTCCTTTAACAACATAAATGTGTCAAAATTTTCAGTAATAAATACTTTTAAGAACATTTAAGTTATTTATCAAAAACTTTTTGCAATAATTTGTGTTACAGTTTATCATTAGAGAAAATTATAAATTAGCTCTAACATTTATACCCTGAGTTAAATTTAAAACTTAAAAAAGCTTGAAATTAAGTGCTTCTACATTTTAGAGAGCTAAATTAAGGAGGTGCACGACTAAGGAATTTATTTAATAACATTTCTAACCATTTTCTGATTAAAAACCTTCAACAAACACTGTTTTGATATTAATGCGTCTTTGACTATACACTACCTGATCAAATTATTAGACGCACTATAAGATTCTATGTAAAATCTCAATTATCATGTGATACTATACAGCTGTAGTGTTTTTATGCGACCGAAACCGGTTTACATTTGTTTATGTTCGTGTATCATTTGATTAACATTGCATTGCAATACGTCAAAAATAAATACCAATAGGAAGTATAATAAAAACTAGGAGGCTTCACCCCCTGCTCGCTGGCGCTCACTAACCCC
>NC_092209.1:80069739-80082288 GCF_043381705.1 Parasteatoda tepidariorum | reverse complement strand
AACCCATAAAATTGGGTCGGCTGCTCAACGACAGTTATAAAATAAAATAAAACTATTTTCATAAGTGGATGAAGATTTGATTTGCGTAATTCCTTCTGGAGTGATTATACGCTTTCTGACGTAACAATAAGGGGATTGTATGAAAGTTAGTCTCCTGGCAGAGTATCTAAATATTTTACGGAGAGGGGGAGTATATTTTGCAAAAGCACGTTCTTTGCTCGATTCATAATTTGAGTCATAGGTTTTACTGATTAGAATGTCCTTTTAACCGTTTGGAAAGTCTTAGTACGTGTTCATTTCGTTAAAAGTTATTCAGATAGCTACCATTTTTCCTTACATTTAATCATTATGTTAACTAAAAGGGTGGTCTAAATGATAAATTAACAAGAGCGTCCTAGATAAAGGGATAACAGAACTTCTAATCAGGATATCCATTCCTTTTACTCCACTCTGAACATGCATTTTCATTTAGACACAAATGAAAATAAATATGCAGTGGATATATTTTTTTTATCGGTGTACCTGATAAGAGTTTGCCTTCATTACTCGAGCATTAAATGCATTTCTTTAAATCTTTTTAATCAACCACTATTTTTATAGTAAGGAGAATGAAAAAAAATCTATTTGCATGATTCGTATAATTTGTAAATTCTTAGTTAGAACATTTGTAACAATTACCTGTTTGGAATGAAAATTCAGTTTTAAATAGCTATTATCAGGGTAATTCTTATCCTATTTGGATTTCTATTTGCATAATTCGTATAATTTGTAATTTCTTAGCTGGAATATTTGTAACATTTACCTGTTTGAAATGAAAATTAAATTTTAAATTGCTATTATCAGGATAATTCTTATCCTATTTAGAGTTCTATTTGCATGATTCGTATAATTTGTAATTTCTTAGTTTGAATATTTACAACAATTACCCATTTGAAATGAAAATTAAATTTTAAATAGCTATTATCAGGATAATTCTTATCCTATCTGCATTTCTATTTGCATGATTCGTATAATTTGTAATTTCTTAGCTGGAATATTTGTAACAATTACCTATTTGAAATGAAAATTAATTTTTAAATAGCTATTATCAGGATAATTCTTATCCTATATGGATTTCTATTTGTATGACTCGAAATATCTATTTGCATGATTCGTATCATTTGTAAATTCTTAGCTAGAACATTTGTAAGATATTGACAAAACCTTCAGATTATGAAATCATACATTAACGGACGGTAACTTACATACAAATAATGATATAGAAAATTAAAATTGCATAAAATATATTCGATCGAATCTTCTTTATAGATGCTGCAGTTTACAAATCCTAAATGTTGAGTAATTTTTTATGAAACAATCGTCATGAATGGTTGTTGAAGTCAATAGTCTCGATATAGATTTTTCCGTTTTAGACAAATAAAATGACAAATTGTTGATCGTCATTTTAAAAATTTATTTCGAATCAGAATAGGTTGACGAAAAATAATAAATCGTTTTCGATCGTTTGCTCTTCAAAAATCTGAAGTTTTTAATTGGATACCGGCAAGTGACGTAGCGTGGGTATCTCGATCCTGATTGGTTGTTAAAACGTGTCATTTGTTTACGTTATTAACTGGTTTTTTCCATTATAATTCGAGTAAGTCAAACCTGCCAAGTATCAACTCTCTTAAGTGCCACGAATTCTCTATTCTCTCACTAAGATTTCTATTCTTCGACTATATATTTTTTGCTTACCATGCATGAAGCCATGTAGAACATAAACAAATTAATTATGCATCGAAGTTGCCAGGTACGCAAAACAAAAAATGGATCACGGTTACAATAAAATATATAAACAAATAATTAATAAAAAGTTATGTCAAAGACGTAGACGAGAAAGGATTATATTTCAACTAATTCTATGTACGATACGGCACTGTGTTCAATTAACTTATCGTTAATTAACATTCTAACTTATGTAGAGAAACTTTGCTCAACTTTAACACACCATTTTGCTTATAAACGATAAGCTGGAGCTGACGTCGTAAGTCACATGTGTGGGTATGCTTGGTCTTGTTCTTCTTGAAGTGCAAGTACCCAATTGTATATTCTTTGTATAATTAACTACCCAATTGTATAATAGTAATAAGCATCCAATTGTATATAATACAGTAGAATCAGTCTCTAAAGCAAACATCTCCCAGAATGAAATTTTAATCGTAACTTTAAATAATGCAATATTTCAAATAGTCTCCATATAATAAAACTATTGTTTCATATAACGAAGCTTTAATATGTTAACTTTTCGAAAGTTTATCTTTTTGGCTTTCATCCATTTGTGGATTTTTCAGATGTTTGTCCTTTAGATTTTCTACATTTCTTTAAAAACAAACAAACTTGGAATTACTTTCCAACTCATTACCCGTTGGCTGTTTCTGCAATAATAGATATCTGTGAATTCCTTTAAATATGAATGTCTTAGCTATACATACTTATGACACTGACTAAAACTTTTATAATCTTTTACTTAAATAACTTCTAAAGTCTCTGATCTCCGTATAACGTAATTTTCCAACAGGAACACTAATCAATTTCGTTATAGCGAGACTCCACGGTATTTTTTTCTTGACTTACTAGTACTGAGTATGAAAAAAAGCTATATACAGTCCCTGGGCAAATTATTAGACGCACTATAAGAGTCTGTGTAAAATCTTAAATTATCAGGTGATACAATACAGCTTTATTATTTATACCCGACTGAAACCGGTTTGCACTTGCTTACGTTAGTGTATCAATGGGTTAAATTAGGCGATGCATAATATAAATTCGACGATAGGATAAATTATACGATAAATTATATAAATATAGAATATTTATTATATCAGGTATTATAATATTTTATTGTAATAATTAGATCAAATTATTAGACGAACTGTAGTTTTTTAATAATGACATGTTTTGCACCAGTTTATATGCAATACTTTTAGATTTTAACATACATGTAACGGGTTTTAATTCGGGAGATTTTTTATTCATATTTATTTTTAACGTATTGCATTACAATGTTAACAATCAATACACTAGCGTAAGCAAGTGCAAACCGGTTTCAGTCGCATAAAAACAATAAAGCTGTGTAGTATCACCTGATATTTAAGATTTTACATAGAATCTTATAGTGCGTCTAATAATTTGCCCAGGGACTTTATCTTATTATTCTATGATAATAACTTTATCAATTTACCGTTTTAAAATTTACATTCTTCCATCAAGAGTCCTTTGTATCGTGAAATTCGACGATATTCTAATATTTCCTGGAAAGGAAAAAATTCAGTAAATTAGCAACCGACATGTTTTGAAATGTTATCCGTTCCAGTGTTACGTTTTCAATTGTGTTAGATGGGCTAAGATGGTTTCGAGATTAATCGAATCTTTTATTAAAAGTAGAAGAAGAGGAATGAAGCCTCTCTGCAACTTCATTTAATCTCTGAGAAAGTAAATGAATGTCTGGTGATGAAATTATTTTTCTACACAACGAGCAGACGATCTCTTCATTCTTTCATCAGAGTGGGGCGTCGAACGTTATTGGAATTCCAAAGGCATGTCTGTTCCATAGTTGGATACTTCTAGAACATTTTTCAACCTAAAATAGTTATAAACGGTGTTCAAGTATCCGTGAAGGATAAAAATTGTTTGTTTTCTCCAATAATTTTTTTTTTACAGTGGAGTATTCTTATTTCAATTTCTCTTCTATGTTTGTTGACCACTACAGCCCCTGACCAAATTATAAGATAATAAAAATAAATTGATGCATTCAGGGTTACGGGGGAATTTGAATTTACTGCCTCTATCCAGTGTTGCCAGAATTTAAGATTAAAAAGTAGCGAATATATATATATATATATAGTATATATCTAATATATATATATGGCATATATCTAATAAAAACATATATTATTTCTGCAAAATTTAAAAAAAAGTTAAATTTCAATGCGCTGCATTAGAAATTTCGTCAAATTCAATATTGCGTTTTAACTCAGACTGAAGATCACGTGGTTTATTTTTCCAGAAGATAAACGATTAATAATGGTTGAAGTTAAAGATATATTTCCCTTCATACTTACCGTGTATTTTGCCATATATATCTTTGCGATATATATCTTTGCGAACGAGTCTAAGATTGAAACATATATATGGAAAGAGTCTAGACTCCGAGCAGCAAAACAAATCAGAAATCTAAAACTAAAGCGGATGCTTTCTCAACAACAAAAAAATATCCTTTTTAACAAAGATAAATAAACTGTGGACTTTTAAGAATCATTTTATGATGGCAAGTATGAATTTTATAATATTTTATAATATTTCTCTGTGTAGTAATTTTATAATATTTCTGTAAGGAAAAAAAAGTAGCCCATTTTTAAGATTTGTAGCGTTTGAAAAATAATGAGTAGCCCAAAAAGTACCGGTTATCACAAATTTGATTTTCAGTAGTGGGGACTCTTAAAAGTAGCCCAATCCGGCAACACTACCTCTATCCTTCCATTTTAGGATGCTGGAATTGTCCCGATCTAGTAATTTTATTTACCCAGATGTAGTATTTATTTAAGCCTGGTGGCTGAGCGGTAGCGCTTCGCGCTGTCGTGCCACAGGTCCCTGGTTCGATCCTCGGGCCGAGCAAGGTTGACTCAGCCTTTCATCCCTTCAGTGGGTCGATAAATGAGTACCAACCATGCTTGGGAACTAAACACTGGGGGTTCTGCGCTCGGCTGACCGTCTGACCGGAACATCTGCTCCTGCGCCCCAGAGCCCAAAGTCAAGAAAGCTGAGATGGGCACTGTAGGCCCTGGCCCTCTAGGGCTGTCGATCCACTGAGTTTAGTTTAGTATTTACTTAAGCTACTGATTTACTACAGCCTTCTCCAGGAATTTGTACATTTACAAATACACTCGTTAGTTTAATAATTTTTATAGTTTTAAATGTTGGTAATAGATTTTATAGTTTAATAACTTGTATAGTTTTAAATGTTGGTAGATGTTAACTTACAGCTTACGTAGGAGAAAAAGACCCTGCGTGATACAAAGTAATTCATGAATGAAATTGAGGTTATCAAACGGAACATTTTTGAGTCATCTCTAACTATACCAGCACTGTTAGAAGTAATGACTTTTAAAATAACTTAACTTTACCGCATTTACTACCAAGCAACGTGGTAATAAAGACAATATGTAATTGATAAATTAAAAAACTAATTGTGATCACCGAAAGGCCGAGATTGAACTGCATGTTAGATTCTCTGCTTCTTAATTAAAACAATAAGAACAAAAATATCGTTCAAATGATGAAATTCTTTTTTATTCACAATTCAAGAAGTATTTATAGGATTTCTCTGGTCCCCTATTTTATAAATAAACTCACCCACTTAATGCATATCAAAATTAAAAGTGAAAAAAAAAGAATTCTAAAAAACTTATCAAATAGCAGTGGTCGCCATAACAACGCATACGCAGTGTTTACTATTACTCTTGAACACAGTTGAAAAATGTGGTGACGTCCAAATAACGCCAATAAAGTGTGCACACCATCAAACTCAAAACTACACTAATTTTACCATCGGGTAATAATTTTACCATAAAGTCATGGCCAAAGCGCTTCGGTAAAAATTAACTTGTTTTTTGGTGTTTCCATAGAGTCAGAAACATGGCAAACACTGTTTTGACCATACTTTTATTCTGAGTGCAGACACATTAGCACATTCGACCTCAGACAGAACATTCTAAATGAAGTGACATACTTTATCAGATAAAGTTTATACTTATAATGTTATTAATGTTATAATAAATACAATGAGATAAAGTTTATCTCATTGTATTTTCAAGAATATAGTGATTGCTGAACTTTTAAAAGTGATTAGTGCTACATTTCTCGTGGTTCGTGATTTGTAAATAGTGCTGAATTAGTGCTGTGTGACTAGCTACACGGCTCCGGAAAGGGTTAAAGTTGCATTTCTTATTTGCATTTTCAACAGTTGAAGGAATAAATTTTTAAAAATATAATTATACAAAATATTGAACTGTAATTGTAAAAAATTATACAAAATTAATAATTGTACAAAATATTGTGCAGAACCATTATAAGAAAAGTATTACATATTGATAACACCACCATAAACACGCACACTCGCATAGCATGCACATCACACATACGTAAACACGCATGTCATACAAGTACATAAACACATATATATCAAGCCCACACTCACCCATGCAAAAATGTATTATCACCAAAAAAGGACGATTTTTTTTGTTTGACGAATATAAATAACGTATGGACTTTGACAAATAATATAATAAATATTGAGCTGTAATTGTACAAAATTANGGTGCCTTTCATTTCTTGTGGTGCCTCTCATTTTTAAAGGCACATTAGTTATGTGCCTCTAACGCGAGAAAATAAAGGGTACATTTAGCTTGTGCCTTTTATTTAAGAGGTACAGTTTTTAGAGTGCATGCACATCACACATACGTAAACACGCATGTCATACAAGTACATAAACACATATATATCAAGCCCACACTCACCCATGCAAAAATGTATTATCACCAAAAAAGGACGATTTTTTTTTGTTTGACTAATATAAATAACGTATATACTTTGACAAATAATATAATAAATATTGAACTGTAATTGTACTAAATTAACAATTGTATAATAAAATTAATAATTGTACAAAATATTGAGCAAAAAAATTATAAGAAAAGCATTACATATTCATAACACCACCATAAACACACACACTCACATAGCATGCACATCACACATACATAAACACGCATGTCATACATGCATAAACACATATATAACACGCACACTACACATGCGAAATTGCATTATCACCAAAAAAAGGAGGATTTTTTTTGTTCGACGAATATAAATAACCTATAGACTTTGAAAAATGATGTAATAAATTTATAAGCATGTATTACAATTAACTCAATAACGTAGCTAATTAAATTTTGTCTTGGAATTTATAAATTAATATTACATCAAGAGAACTTAACTAAAGTTTCTGTAAATCATTGTTAGGTGAACTATGCTTCTGTTGAATCAGGAAACTCAAGAAGTTCCTAACTCATATTTTTGGAATTCTTGATAAAAACGAAGTAAGAGAAGCAAAACTCATTAAATATCGCAAATTAATATTCAAACGAAGCAACAAAAACAGGATCGAAATTTGTCGAATCACTAGTGAGATGGTAATGGAAAAAAATAAAAACTAGTTTGATTGCCTAATGAAATTTGGAGGTGTTTCCCAATTATCGTTTTTTAACGCCTCTATTGATTAATACTTTGATGTCCTTCTTCGCTAGTTATTTCTTAGATTTCGGTAGTGTTTTTTTCCCTCGCTTAAATATTTAGTTGCTACCATTAAAACTTATTATTTCCTCCATTTATAACAACGAAAGCGTAAAAAGCTAATTTATCAAACAGACTTTCATGATTTCAGTCTTACCTAATTTAAACCACTAAAAAGCACTTATTCCCCCCCCCCTTTGTTTCTGAGATTCAAGGAATTTAGTAATAAGTATTGTCATCTACATTCCTAGTAATTTCAAGGTTCATTATTTTAAAGATTTTGCGCTACAAACTCTAATGTAACGTTAAAAAATTCCAATAACTTTCGAATAAATCTGAATTTTGAAAAAGAATCAGTGTTAAGTTTATATGCAAATAGGACTGTTTCATAATTTCTTTGCTTTCAGCATGCTAAATTTTAACTAAGTAGTTGCATTCCTCTGATTTGTAGAGTTGTCCACATGATACTTTTTACTACAAGCAATTGAGTGACATTTTTTTTATTCCAGCCTAATTCTTGAACATTTTTCAACATACCTTTGTAATTTCTTGATTTTAATTTTTATAGCTTTTGTGCAGCTGAAGAAAGTGTTAAATTGAACACCCAAAACCGCATTTCACATTTTGTAATATTCAGTACAATAATAGATTCATCTAAAATGATCTTTAGAAAAAACTATTAATGAATTATTAATTTGAAAATAATTTAAGTTATTCCAAAAATTTCTAAAAACAAATGTTTCAAATAAAAAAAGCAGATATTAAAAAAAACTCACTTAAGTATGAAATTCAACTAAATCTCAAGTGAACAAATTTCTAGATAACAAGTGAACAAAGTATGAATTTTAATTAGGTAAGGATCATTTCCTATAACTTTACATGAACTAAAATGTCTACAATACAAGTAAACAAATATCTACTTTACGAGGGAGCAGAATATGAATTTTAATTAGATCACAAGTGAACAAATGTCTACATTACAAGGGAACAAAGCATTAATTTTAATGAAATTACAATTGAACAAATGTCTATATTACAAGTGAACAAAATATGAATTTCAATAAGATGAGGATCGTTCTTTGTAACATTACATGAACAAAAATATCTACATTGCAAGTGAACAATTGTCTACATTACAAGTGAACAAAGTAGGAATTTCAATTACATCACAGGTGAACAAATGTCTACATTGCAAGTGAACAAAGTATGAATTTCAATTAGATCACGAGTGAACAAATGTTTACATTACAAGAGAACAAATTATGAATTTCAATTAGATGAAGATCATTCTCTATAACATTGCATGAACTAAAATATCTACAATACAAGTGAACAATTGTCTACATTGCAAGTGAACAAAGTATGAATTTCAATTACATCACAAGTGAAGAAATGTCTACTTTACAAGCAAAAAAAGTATGAATTTCAATTTGATGAAGATCGCTCTCTATAACATTACATGAACTGAAATGTCTACAATACAAGTGAACAATTGTCTACATAGCAAGTGAACAAAGTTTGAATTTCAATTAGATCACTAGTGAACAAATGTCTACAATACAAGTGAACAAATTATGAATTTCAATTAGATGAGGATCGTTCTCTATAACATTACATGAACTAATATGTCTACAATACAAGCGAACAATTGTCTACATTACAAGGGAACAAAGTAAGAATTTCAATTAGATCACAAGTGAACAAATGTCTACAATTACAAGTGAACAAATGTCTACAATTACAAGTGAACAAATGTCTATATTACATGTGAAGAAAATATGAATTTCAATTACATCACAAGTGAACAAATATCTACACTACAAGTGAACAAAGTACGAATTTCAATAAGATGTGGATCGCTCTCTGTAACATTACATGAACTAAAATATCTGCATTGCAAGTGAACAAAATATGAATTTCAATTACATCACAAGTGAACAAATGTCTACATTACAAGCGAGCAAAGTATGAATTTCAATTACTCGAGGATCGTTCTCTATAACAAGACACGAACAAAAATGCTTACATTACAAGTGAACAATTGCCATCAGAATAAACAAATTCATGATAAAAACTCCACCGAGTTTTAAATTCTTTACGGACGTATCATAAAATATCAAATAACCTGAATGCATTCGTATAGTTTAGGTATATACACGGAATGATACAGAGTAAGAAATGAAGGGGAAAAGCGTTTAAACTTTTATAGTTACACTTTTTTTTAAGAAAAAAAACTCTTCTATAAAGGGAAGAAGAAATAAAAAAAAAAAGGGAGTTGAGGAGCAATTGAAGATTTGAGTCGTAAAAGAGGAGTAGAAGGAAAAGAAATTCCATTTCCTCTGAGGGGCAATAGGTATAGCTGTTAGGGGGGGAGGGGGTGATGATGATGGGACTTGGGAAGAAGAAAACAACAAGATGTGTTCCCTTATGAGAGGTTTTATTCAGAGTCGTCTGCCATAGAATGGCCATCGTGAAAAGAAAATGTGATTGGGTACTCCCAAAATAAATCAATGTATACGGGACAATTACTTTATTTTATAGAATCACTACTAAAGAATTTTTTTTTATTTTATTTTGCTATGCTATAAAAGTAGAGTCGGTCCATTAACCCACGATCGGTTCTGCAAGTCGTATAACCAGTAGTCTTCTCCGCATAGCAAAACCGATTGTTCCATGTATTTCTATAAAGAAATAGTGTACAGTTCCCAGGCCAAATTATCAGACGCACTATGAGATTCTATATAAAATCTTAATTATCAGGTGATACTATACAGCTTCATTGTTGTGATGCAACTGAAACCGGTTTGCACTTGTTTACTTTCATGAATCAGTGGGTGAAATTAGACGATATAAAATATAAATTCGACGGTATATTATGTAAACATAGAATATTTATTATATCAGGTATTATATTAGTATATTATAATAATTATATCAAATTATTAAACGCCCTGTAGTTTTTTAATAATTGCATGTTTTGCACGAGTTTGTATGCAATTCTTTTATATTTAAACATACATGTAATGGGTTTTTATTCAGATGTTTTTTTATACACTTCCTATTTGTATTTATTTTTAACGTATTGCATTACGATGTTAGCCAATTGATATACGAACCTTAACAAATGCAAACTGGTTTCTGTTGTGTAAAAACAATAAAGCTGTATAGTATCACTTGGTAATTAAGATTTCGAATAGAATCATATAGTGCGTCAAATAATTAGGCTAGAGACTGTATAGGTGTATGAATGGTGTTTTCAACATAAATGTAAACAACAACAATCTCGAGCTCTTGACCTGCTCTACTTCCGGTTTGGAAGTATACTGCTGCTTATTCTGCGAGGCGATATTTTCAAACAGATAATTTTGCTTTTAATGAAAGAAATAAGGTATATGATTGCTGAGCTCAAGTCTGCTGTATTTCGTAAGTTATAATTAATATTAAGTAATTCTCGCGAGTCCGAAGTGAAAATCTGTTTTAATTATTTAGAGATGCATTGTTGAAAAAAATAATATTTTTAAAAACCACGTTTTTGTAGTGAAAAATAATAATTAAAAAACAAAAATTTGGAAAACGAAAAACGTTGGTAGCATGACATACATAACAGTAACAGTATGTGCGCTCATGAGAATATGTGTATGTATATCTGTAATTGTATCTGAATGTGGATGTGCATGAGGTTGTGCAGGTGTATGAGTAAGAAAATGTGCATATGTATGTGTATATGTACTGTTATGTATTTCANAGTGAAAATTTGTTTTAGTTATTTAGAGATGCATTGTTAAAAAAGGTGACATGGTTGCTAGATTAAGTAAGAACTCGCTTTTTTGGCTGACCCGATTCGATTACTTGTTTATTGCTGTTTGTTCTTGTTGCAAGCCGTGCGCCATCATACTTTAGTGATAGCATATTGTTCTAAAGCTGTGAAGTTCATTTTCCTAATTATCATACAGGCTTAAATTTCGAAGTTGGTATGTTTTTGACAAGGTAAGAAGAGCTTTGAAGTTCCTCAAATGACAGTCCTTGCGTCTTGAAATGACAAGTCTTAAAATGAAGATTATTATAACGATTCGTTTCTAAACTCAAATAATAAATCAGGTACGCAGTTGCAAGAAATACTACTCAAGATAGTCACAATGATTACGTTGTAAACCGAATGGCTTCAAAATACACCGGAAACAGTAACCCAGGAGTATAGGCACTCAAGAACTTGCAGCGCACCCTAGTGTAGAAAACACGATCAACGGGGAGGAAACATTCTCTCAATTTTGCCTTTCGCTAAACCGCTAGTGGGTTAACTCTGACAAGCATACAAGAGCACAAAAATAACTAACTAACTAACTAAATAAAAAAATAAATGAACTACCCCGAATAACTTTTGATCGATTTTAATGATAGGATCTTCACGTTCTAGGTCTCATTCCTAATTGTTCGAGAATGGAACTTCTAATATGCTAATTAAATAGTGCAGACGATATTTAAATTACGAAATCAGGCACAATAACGTTCTTTCTCTGAATAAATATACCTTTTTTTCGACGGATTTGGATTTCTGACCCTCAAAATATATGAGGTAACCGCAGTCTGGGAAATATGGTCTCAACAGTTTGATCAGGGGAACGGTCCAAAGTTTGCGCAATTCACCATATTTCGAGCGCAGTTTAAACGAATTGAAAAACTCTTGCACACAATTATAAAATTCGTTTATTCAAAGATAATCCCATGCAAAACATAACTTTTAATAAATATTAATTTTTTTTAAATATTTTACTTAATAATAGTAGAAAAAATTTGAATTTTAAGCCATGCGATTTTTTAGATCATTTTAAGGAATGTAATTTCACGTACGTGTGCAAAATACAAAATTTGTGCGAATTCGATCTAATAGTTCCTCAGAAATCACAATTTAAAAAGTCGTATTTTTAAAATTCGTTTTCTTAAGAATTATTCGAACAATTTCGGTCAAATTTTGTATTTTACCATTTGAAAATACATTCTTAAAAATAATGTAAACTTAACCTATCTTAATATACAGAGTATTTCGTAACGACTTCTGTTAATAGTTTAAAAAAATCCTTAAAAAGAATAAAGAAAACAGTATCACAAAGGGAAAAAGAAATGTTATCGAAATCAAATTAATCACTTCTGAGGAAAGCTCTAATTTTTCCGATAGAAGCAGATAGGAGTGTTGAATGGCATTTGTTAGAAATTATATATATA
>NC_092209.1:80039758-80069369 GCF_043381705.1 Parasteatoda tepidariorum | reverse complement strand
TTTTTTTAAAATATATATATATATATGTATATATATAATAAATAAATAAATACAAGAAAACACTAAGAAAGTTAAGAAAAACAATAAGTAACATTAATTTAATTTTTCTTTGTTTTTTTCTTTGTTTTATTCTTCATTTTGAACTTATGTATATATATATATATGTATATATATATGTATATATATATAAATATATACATAATATAATATATCTTCGAGTTCGATAACGCTCTTTGCTTAGACAATAATATGCTTTCCTTGATACGTGCATTACTTACTATATTTTTGACAAGAATTTGACAAATGTATCCGTACATTGAGGATTGAGAATACGGAAAATTTTATGTATTTCTATTTGGAGGTACTGAAATCGGGCCGTCTTTTAGATTCTCTGTTTGTAACAACCATATTTACTATTGAATGGTAAATCAGAAGACAAGCATTCTGTTTTTCAATTGCAGACATTCTGTAACTAAGACGTTTGTGAAAAACGGAAGAAAAAAAAGTGATTGTAACTCAGCAGTCCTTGACTTAGTGTATGTAAATTATATGCTAAATAGAAAAATGACATTATCTAAATTAAAAATCTTTCATATAGTACTCGTAAAAAGCATTGTCATGCAAATATGAATCCTTGTTCAATTGTTAAATTCAATAGAACTTTTGTGGCAATTGTTTACTTCGAAATTTTAGTTATTCAGTCTTCCGTTGCATTTGTCTTGCTACGCAAACACTATAACACTTTGAAATTTAAAAAACACGAAATTGGAGAACATAAATGGTGCTATGGAATAAAAAAATCAAACACTAAATTAAACACTGCGGGAATTAATTAGTGTTAATTTGGAAAACTTTCCTATAACAGTTAAAAGTTGTTTCAAAGTTATGGTGATCTTTATTTCTGACATTCTAAATGATTACGACATCAAACATCGTTCCTTTTGAAAATATTTCGGAAGTGAGGGAGAGGAATTATTCTCTTTATAGTCTTTTGTTTCCGAAACTAGAAAATGTGTTAAAAGAACGAGGATGTCGAAATGATAATAAGTGTCAGAGTTAAAGATCATTGCAACTTTAAAAGTTGTTTGAAACAGAATTTATTTACGTGGAGGTAACTTCAAAACATGTTTCAAATGGGTAACATATTCGAGAGATCTATCCTTAAAACAAATAATTGAATCTCGCATTATTATTTTTAACCATTTCATATTAGGTTTCTATTGAGTGGGCTGATCACTTCGAAGCATGTTTCAAATGGGTAACATATTCGAGTGATCTATCCTTAAATTAAATAGTTGAATCACGTATTAATATTTGTAATTATTTCATATTAGATTTCTATTGAGTGGACTGATCACTTCGAAACGTGTTTCAAATGGGTAACATATTCGAGTAAAATAAATAGGTGAATCTCGTATTAATATTTATAATTATTTCATATTAGATTTTCATTGAGTGAGCTGATCACTTCAAAACATGTTTCAAATGGGTTACATATTCGAGTAACATAAATAGTTGAATCTCGTATTAATATATGTAATTATTTCATATTAGGTTTATATTGAGTTGGCTGATCACTTCGAAACATGCTTCAAATGGGTAACATATTCGAGTAAAGTGAATAGTTGAATCTCGTATTAATATTTGTAATTATTTCATATTAGGTTTATATTGAGTGGGCTGATCACTTCGAAACATGCTTCATATTGGTTACATATTCGAGTAAAATAAATAGTTGAATCTCGTATTAATATTTATAATTATTTCACATTAGATTTTCATTGAGTGAGCTGATCACTTCGAAACATGTTTCAAATGGGTAACATATTCGAGTGATCTATCCATAAAATAAATAGTTGAATCTCGTATTAATATTTGTAATTATTTCAAATTAGGTTTTGATTGAGTAAGCTGATAACTTCGAAACATGCTTCAAATGGGTAACATATTCGAGTAAAATAAATAGTTGAATTTCGTATTAATATTTATAATTATTTCATTTTTGGTTTATATTGAGTGGGCAGATCACTTCGAAAAATGTTTCAAATGGGTAACATATTCGAGACTTCTATCCTTAAAACAAATAGTCGAATCTCTTATTAATATTTTTAAGTATGTCATATTTTGATTTTTATTGACTGATCTGATAACGTATTTCATAATTTATGTGAGCATTTAAATATAAGTGAAAAAATTGCGAGAATGAAATAAGGATTCATCTGGGCGTAAATATTCGGCACAGCTGTATTTTATTTCACACGAGCCATTTAATAATGTTTGTTGGAGAAATTCTTGCTTTTTTTATTATCAAGAAACGAGCAAAATCAGATGGGATCATAAATGCTTCTGAAAGGAGATTGTGCGTGAAAATCGGAGGGAGCACAACTTCATGGCGTGGAATGTTTTTTCATATCACTTTCGAAGGAGACTATTAGAAAAGAAGTAAAAAAAAAAGAATTTATGCTATATTTTTTGTCATTTGCTAGTCAATTTACGTGAAAGATGAAATAAATTTCGTTAGCCCGAAAACAGGAAGAAAAGAAAAGATTCTTTTCAGTTTTGGGGGTCGTTAGGAGTTTATTTCTGAATAATGTTTGTGTATTGAAAAAGAACTATTTGAATCTGAAAACGATTTCCTCCTAATGGAATCATCGCCTTGAACTTACTCTAAAAACCGAACTTTTTACTTTTGCGTTTCCCGAGTAAAATAATGTGTCAAAATGATTTCTGAAAGTTCGAAAATGTGGAGAAATTTACATCGTGGGTCGTAGCCGTTTATAGTTCAAATGTGTTCTAATAAAAAAAAAGAAGGTTGACTTAGAATTCGTTTAATGAAAAAAACATCATAGTTCTTTGTTACTGAAAATTTAAAATTCAATAGCTGCATGTTAATTTAAAATTTTTTTACAACGAGATGACCCAGGTTCTAATTCCAGTGGTGGCTATTTAGTACAAATTCGGCTTCCGGTTCTTCACATAGACCACGTAAAATATTTTTACTGTTTGACAGATCATGGGCTAGAAACCATTTTCAGTCGAGCTAACCGTAGGAGGTTTTAGTCTCCATGCAACACAAATGTAGATTAGTTCCATTAAAAAATCCTTCACGAAAGCTTTTGTTCCAAAACTTGATCCAGGATTTCTTGTGGGTTGAGTTCCAAATTAGACGCTCTGTAGTTTTTTTAATAATTACATGTTTTGCACGAGTTTATAGGCAATATTTTTATATTTAAACATACATGTAATGGGTTGTTATTCAGGAGATTTTTTATGTACTTCCTATTTGTATTTATTTTTGAAGTATTGCATTACAATGTTAACCAATTGATACAGGAGCGTAAAAAACTACAATTTTGAATTGATAGCTATATTTAAACTAGATCACACAGTCTTTTTATTTTCACAAAACTGTGTTTTTTTTCACATTGATGTTTTGCTTCATTTTCTTAATGAACATAGAGGGCGCTGGTTAAAGTTAGGCTATCAGTCTTAAATAAAAAACACAACTTTAAAATATTATTCATCATTTCAACCGACGAGAGAGAAAAAAAGCCGTGTCTGCCATAAAAAATTCTTTTTGCATCGAAGTACTATCGATATTTTAGTGAACTATTTTATTTAGGAAAATCTTCACATAAACTCATTTGTTGAGTTGGAATATTTGAGACACGCGAGATGAAAACATTTCCTTTCGATTTTGTTTTATTTATTTTTTTACTTTTTGATCTCCAAAAAATATTCCTGAACTGGAAGGAAAAATTCTTTGATCTGTCTTATTTCTATCCTTTTCGCGTAAGAATTTCTCGTATTATTCACTTTTTAGTATTCATTCAATTCCTTTTCTTTATGTGCTTTAAAGTTCTCGCGAAAAGAATCGAATTTAGGCTAAATACTGAACCCCATCGTATCGTAAAGGAAAAATACGAGCTGGTTTTATCCAAAGAGAATTGCATTTTGATTCTTGGTTCAGTTTTATTGTTTGAGTAGATTTATCCCTCGAAGCAGAGCTATGATACTTCGTCCTCTGCGACCCCTATGTAGTTAACGTAAAGGGAAAATAACAACTCAACTCCATGACGTCAGTGCACTTTCATGTGATTGACTCCTTAGCACTTCTAAGTCTCTGTATAGATATCGGTCCCCTTTTCTGCAGGCAACTGTGTTCTTAGCAAATGCCAATGCCATCTAGGTATGTTTTCTGGAACCAAATCATAAAGAAAGAAGGAGTGAAGTTAGTTTTGTGCTTGTGCTACGATCAAGCTGTAATGCAAACGCAGCATAGATCTGCGGTCTCTGGTGCCTATCATGTTATACAGAAAAAAAGAATATTTCTAGAGTTTGAGTTCTTGTGGTTAGTGAAATATAGCTTATTGACGTTTGCTGTGCGTGAGTGAGAAAAACAGCCTGAGTGGTATGGTGGGTATAGTCTTCTATCACGACTCGAGTCGGGATTGCACTCCCCGCAGTGTGTCACCGACTGACCCAATCATATTTTATTTTATAACCGTCGTTGAACAACCGACCCAATTTAGGGTTTACGGCCACTAATATTCAACTCCGCAGCCTTGTAATCTTGAAACCAATCTAGAAGACAAAGGAATTCCTGGATCAAGTATTGGGAGAAATTTTGCCTTCGTGGAGGACTTTTTCATAGATCTAACCCGTATGTTACGTGGAGAGGAAAACAAGGAAAACCTTCCACGGTGAGCCTGATAGCAAGGGGACTCTAATCCATGATCCGTTTACCACTGAGGATATTTTACGGCAGCACTGTGGTCGGTGCGAGCCAGGTGCGGAATTCGAATCAACCAGTTATCTTTGGGATCGAGCTAGGGTCACCTCATTGGGAGGCAAGTGCTCTATCCCCTGAGCAAGTGCTCTATCCTCCGACACAATCATAGATATGTAGTTTGGAATTTGGTCAAATATAATGTTTCCATAAACGAAACACTCCTCTGGGTGTTAGGGGAGCGTGCTCCCCATTTGCCCACCGAACTAAGTTGTGGTAGTGAAGTGAGCGATGATGAATCATTTATGATGAATCATTCATGATGATCTAAGTTAACAATCTCTTCTCTAAGTTTGCGACGAAAAGCTAACTGAAAACAATTGAATGGGGTAGCATTCATGTCAAAACACATTAAAAAGTAGAACACAAAGCAACCTGACATTAACGATTAATGTTATTTAATTAATGTCACAAATTTTGCTAAAAATTAGGCCCTCCATCGGTGTTTCTGTCAAAGAGTCGCTTCCTAATTCGACAATCAATAAGATTTGACAAGTAAACAAGGAATGATTACGCAATAAAAAATGTGTCGGCATAGTTAACATTGCATTTTAAACAAAGTCTGTCATTTATGACACATAATTCCATCCTTTAAAATGACGAAGATGCTTCCCTTTAACTATAAGAAAAGAGCAGATCACTGGTCTAGTGGTTACTGTTCTGGACTACCGGGCCAGTGGTTGTGGGTTCGAATCCCACAGTAGGCATGGATGTAACTTTCTCTCTGTGTTCTATGTAACCCGCCCTATAAACGGGTTTGTGGTTGTATGACGCTACTCCACCGCCGTGGCTTAGCCACAGGTGCCCACTGGGTAACCCATAAGAGAGTAACAGTTCTAACATTTCTGAGGCTAATGGGAAAGTTACCCAAGTGCCAGTCATTAAGAAAAATAAACTATAAAAAAAGAAAACTGGAAACGTTGTATAAGGGATAACTTAAATTTATGAGTTGCTCCTGATACAAAATAAGTGATAACTCGAATTTATTAGTCGTTCATGATACAAAATAAGTGATAATTCGAATTTATAAGTCATTCTTGATACAAAATGAGTGATAACTTGAATTTATAAGTTGTTCCTGATACAAAATAAGTGATAACTCGAATCTATAAGTTGTTCATGATGCAAAATAAGTGATAACTCGAATTTATAACTTGTTCCTGATGCAAAAGAATTTTTTTGCAATAAACTTTATGTCCTCGATCAGGAAGAGAAATAAAGTGTAACTTACGATGCAAAACTATTCTTGTTCACGAATTATAAAAATTTGTATGAAGTAACTTTACAAAATTCGAATTTATAAATTACAATTCTAAATTTTTTAAGTCAGAAATAATCTCCAGAATTTAGATCAGAAAATGTCTCGTAAAAAAGAGAGAAGTAAAAATTAGCTTTATCATCATTATTCTTACCATCATAATCTAGACGTAATGGATGTTTGAGGTGGAAAAAGAAATTTGGCGCAAAAAGAAGGACGCCGCGGCGATAAAAAAAAATATTGAAAAAAAAAATAGAAGCCATTCGATCTATTACGAGGCATAATTTATGTTAGTTTTACTGCCTTCTCTTTTTATGGAGAATAAAAAAAAATTCGAAAGAGAAAATACCGCTAGGTAAAAAGTATTGCAACGAGATCATTACTTTGTACTCTTTGATGAAATGAGAATTGTATTGTTAAATATTTTCGAAGAAGGTTTACTTTAAACGGTGACTTAAATTGTTTTTTATTATCCCAATGTACTGGGAATGTGGTTTTATTGTTATCATTACGTACCATTGCAATCAAGCTGTCTTCGATTCTCAAGAACAGGTATTGTTTCTAAGCTTTTCCCTTTTTTTAAAAACTAGAAACGACTATAAAGCTGTTTTTTTTCTCTGTTGCTTTTGACCAGTGGCAAAGACTCTTTTGAAATTATTACGCGTTAATTTTAATAATATAAAGGTCTCTAAAGCTAAAGTGTCTCTAAGTTAAAGTATGACGGACTTCATTTAAATGTGTAAGAGAATGGAAAAAGTTTCCTACCAAATGCTTACAGTGCCGCTCTGCGTTAATTAGCTTAATTAAAAAATTAGACGAAGAGCCGCGATGGCTCAGGGGATAGAGCGTTCACCTTCCAAGGGGGAGAACCGGGTTCGATCCCAACGATGGCTGGTCGATACAAATTCCGCATCCGGTTTGCACTGACCACAGTGCTGACGTGAAATATCCTCATTGGTAGACGGATCATTGGCTAGAGTCCCCTTACCGTCAGGATAACAGTGGGAGATTCTCGTGGTCTTCCTCTCTATGTATCGCAAATGCTGGTTAGTTCCATCCAAAAGTCCTTCAAGAAGGCAAATTTCTCCCTATACTGGTACCAGGAGTTCCATTGTCTTCTGGATTGGGTTAAAAATTACAAGACTACGTAGATGAACATTAGTAACCTAACCTAAAAATTGGGTCGGCTAAAACCAAAAAATTATACATAAACCTAAAAATTGGGTCGGCTGTTCAACGACTGTTATAAAAAAAAATCGACGAAGAATTTATAGTTTTTTGAATTAATTTTTATTGAATATTCAGGGAATTCTTTTGTCAGTTGCTTAGTTGCTTTTTTTATAAATTCTATAACATGCATGGATGTAAGCATATCGAATTTTAATGAAGAATTTTTTTTGCAGCTAAACAAAACTAAACTACTTCAACTAATCTCTGTTTTTTTTTTGTTCCTAAATTTATTTATAAGTAATGCAATATACACTATTCAGCTAACAGAAGAATGTCTTAGTGAGTAAATAATTAACTCTAGATAAAAAAAAAAAAAACTATTTAATTTTTTTATTATTTTAGTAGAATTTATAATGTAACACGTTTATAAAAAATAATTAACCAGATGTAAATAAAAACATGTCATACATGCTTTCCCTTCTCTTAAAAATTTATTTTAAATATTTAAAGTTGTGGAATACTTTACGTTTTAGTATTGCATATTTGATTGCGTAAATGGTTTCATAATGAATTTACCAAAATTTTTTTTTTAAAAAGAGTTATAAAACCTGAAGATCATACATTAAGACTTTTAAAATCTGGAGAAATTAAGCAAACTGTAGAAACCACAGCTCCATATGAATTGTCAATCGATGATTAAACTTAGGACAGAGTGGACTCTACTTTTCCTTATATTCAAATAACATATTCAAATTTATGTTTGTTCGTGTGCTATTTGATATTAATAAAACTTTTTGTCACTAAGCTAGAGCTTCTGGGATTTGAATAAAGGAAAGCTTAGTGGCAAATATTTTACAAGCATAACATAACAACAACTAGAATGAATTAATCGGACAAACATAAATTTCAATAATAACGAGAATTAATTATTCGAACAAGCATAAATTTGCATAATTAAGAGAATTAATAAATCGGACAAGCATACATTTGAATAATTACGAGAATTAATTAATCGGACAAGAATAAATTTGTAGAATTACTAGGATTAATTAATCATAATAAATTTGAATACATAATATCATAACATTAATTAATAAATTTGAATAGTTACGAGAACTAATCAATAGGAAAAACATAAATTTGAATAATTACTAGAATTAATTCATCGGACAAACAAAAATTTTGAATAATTATTCGAATTAATTAATCGAATAAACATAAATGTGAATAATTACGAGAATTAATTAATCGGGCAAACATAAATGTGAATAATTACCAGAATTAAATAATCGGAGAAGCATAAATTATAATAATTACCAGAATTAATTAATCGGTCAAACATAAATGTGAACAATTACCAGAATTAATTAATCGGACAAACTTAAATTTGAATAATTACGAGAATTAATTAGTCGGGCAAGCATAAATTTTGAATAACTACGAGAATTTATTAATCGGGCAAACATAAATTTTAATAATTACGAGAATTAATTAATCGGGCAAACATAAATTTAAATAATTACGAGAATTAATTAATCGGACAAACATAAATTTGAATAATTACAAGAATTAATTAATCGGGCAAACATAAATTTAAATAATTACGAGAATTAATTAATCGGACAAACATAAATTTTGAATAATTACTAGAATTAAATAATCGAACAAACATAAATGTGAATAATTATGAGAATTAATTAATCGGGCAAACATAAATGTGAATAATTACCAGAAATAATCGGTCAGACATAAATTTTGAATAATTACGAGAATTTATTAATCGGACAAATATAAATTTGAATATTTACGAGAAGGGAGGAAAAAGATAGAGTCAACTCTGTTCGAAGTCTGAGCATCTACTGTCTGTTCAGATGGCGCTGTGGTTGCTAAAAAACTAAGCGATTTAAAAAAATATTTTCTTCAAATATTGTGGGTTGTTAAAACTTCCGGGTTGCAAAAAAAAAAAAAGCGACTCTGACTCTAAAATGTCATCTATTAAACGTTTTCCATCAACTTAAGGAAGGAGAAAGAAGTTTACATGCTCCAGTGCACGTACGTACTAATACGATATGTAATACGCAGCTCTGTGGAGGGTAAAACGATTTTTCATCTTAAATAGGAGGGGTTGAAAGAAAATCTTAAATTATGCCGTTGCTTAAATGCTGTGTTTTTCAACCTAATGGAGTGCTGAAAAAGCTATGAATATAATTGTAGTACACATTTAGGAAAGTTCACATATCTTTAGAATATTACTCAAAAATAAAGTGAAAATTCAGTTAATTTTTCTTTTCTATTTCTTAAGTATTATTTCTTTAATGAGCGCGGATCAGAACTTACGCGAGGAAAAGACAAAAACGCTCTTAAAATCTAGTGTGCCACTTTTGAGTAAGCAAGTGCGTGTTCCAGCCTTTCTCAATGTGATTTATTTACTTAAATAACTTTTTAAAACTTATGTAAGTATGTTATTTTAATTTCATTTTTGACGAGAATTCAACAAATATATTTTAAAGGCAATTATTACAGCAGAACATGCATACATATACACATTTTTTTTTTCCATTTACTTTCAAATATATTTTCAGATTCATATTTGTTTTGCAGTTATAGTCTTTTTAGACGACATTGTACATTAATTAGCAGTACTTAGTAGATTTATTAAAAAATCGTGATATTTACAAGCTACTGATGATAAATCAGTGAACAATTTTAAAATTTAATATTTGATCGAAAACTCTTACTCTCTATAAAAAAAGAATTTCACTTAAAGAAGTTAGTGCAACACTATAAAAATGAATAGAATTTTACTCTTGAAATTATCAAAACCACATTGAGATCACCATATTATCACAATTAAAACCACATTATCAAAATGCGATAAATAACGAACCAGGGATTCAATTTACTTGAAAATATAACAAAACTGCAAGTAAAATTAACTAAAAAGAAATTGCACACATTGATTCAAAAACATACATAAATAAAATCAATATTAAATTAAAGTTGAGTAAAGTCTTTTGAAATAAATTAGGTATAAGCATTTTTCGGAAAAACTACATTATTTTTGTAGTTTACTGCAACTACAACTACTTTGTTTCAGATGTAGTTAACTACTACTTCGTTTCTTTTAAATACAGTAACTGCAAACTACTTTGGAATTGTAGTGACTACTTCACTATTTTAAGGAACCGAACTTTGCTGGAGAAATTAATTTACATCTGTATAAATTACACTTCCGGAGAAATTAATTTACATCTGTATAATTTACACTTCAGGAGAAATTAATTTACATCTGTATAATTTACACTTCTGGAAATATTTATTTACATCTGTATAATTTACACTCCTGAAGAAATTTATTTACATCTGTATTATTTACACTTCTAGAGAAATTTATTACATCTGTATAATTTACACTTCTGGAGAAATTAATTTACATCTGTATAATTTACACTTGTGGAGAAATTAATTTACATCTGTATAATTTACACTTCTGGAGATATTTTTTTACATCTGTATAAAATACACTTCTGGTCAAAATTTATCTACAACTGTATAATTTACACTCCTAGCGAAATTTATTTACATCTGTATAATTTGCACTTCTGGAGAAATTTATTTACATCTGTATAAATTATACTTCTGGAGAAATTTATTTACATCTGTATAATTTATGGAGAAATTTATTTACACCTGTATAATTTACACTTCTGGAGAAATTTATTTACACCTGTATAATTTACACTTCTGGAGAAATTTATTTACATCTGCATAACTTACAATTCTGGAGAAATTTACTTACATCTGTATAATTTACACTTCTGGAGAAATTAAATTACACATCATGTTAAAAATGGTTTTGAATAAAAAATTGGCTTATTAATTATTTAGAAACATTTATTCATGTTTACATGAGCCAGTCTCTGTTATTTTAAAACATTTCTTTCGAATTTATTCATTTAGTATTCAATTTCTTATACCCTTCTTGACAGTGAATATTATATTTAAAAGATGCCAGGAAATTTTAAAATCCTAGTAATTTCGTTAAGTGTTTAATGCTCTTTCATTTCCTTTAAGAAAATAAGTGCATCGAAAATATGTTTCGTTCTTTTGAAATATATCATCAATGTTTTACGAACCTACATCCGCACGTGAAAGCATGACCAAAGAGATAAATTATCTATTATTCGCAATGGCTAGTTTAAATATTAGTTAAATGTAATTCTAATTACTCAATTCTTGCTAACACACAAAGGGGCATTTAAAATGGCGTCCTTTGACAGGCCCGCGAAGATTTGTACCCAACAAATTCTAAAAATTAGTTGTGTTAGAACTCTGTTCATATACTAAACAAACATAAAAAGTAGTTGCCAGCAATCAGTACAAACTACTGTTAAACAGACCACCCTGAATAATATTTGATCTAATGATCGGATCTTCACTTTCTAGGATTCAATCTTCATGGTATGAGAGGGTGACCGCAAACACGCTAATTAATTAATGCAGACGATATTTTAAGTGACGAAATCAGTCACTTTATAGTTCCTGTGAAATCGAATTTTAAAAAAAAATCAGATATTAAAAATTCGATTTCTCGAGATCAATTCAATTGCTTTCCAATTTTTTCGAGAATCAGGCATACATAAACGCTCGGCTACAGAAGCATTCTAATTGCGTACGTTAACGTTCCTACGAATGATTTGCACCAATCAGATTCGAAAGATTTTCGGCGTTTGAACTTTGTTTCTCTATTTAACTAACGCTAAAAATAGTTGCCAGGAATTGCTACAAACTACTATTTTTTTGTATCGCACTACTCAATTCACTAGTTAGTACACTACTATGTAGCGTACTACACTACAAACTACGAAAATAAGTAGCGACTACAGTAGTTTCACTACATGTAGTGAGCTACTTCCGACCATAGGGTACAAGTACAGTCACTGGCAAAATTATTAGACGCACTATAAGATTCTATGTTTAATCTTAATTATCAGGTGATACTATACAGCTTTATTGTTTTTAGGAGACTGAAAACGGTTTGAACTTGTTTACGTTCGTGTATCAATTGGTTAACATTGTAATGCAATACGTTAAAAATAAATACAAACAGGAAGTATATAAAAGATCCCCTGAATAAAATCCCATTACATGTGTGTTTAAATATAAAAGTATTGCNAATAATTATGTATGGACGTTCTATGATGTTTACACGCATTAGTAATAAAATTATTCCACATACACGAAAAAGATTAAAAATTCAATAAGAATTTTAAATTAAACAAAACATTATTAAATAAGAAAATATTTAAAAAAAATATCCTAAAAATATGGAAAAGTGGAGAAAATGTAGAATTAAGCAAAGAAAATCAGTAAAGATTAAAGTTGATTTTGTCAAAATGAAATCTAAGAGGTGCGAAAACGGCGAGAAGATTACACCGAATAATTTTTGAGTAAAGAATGTTTGCCGGCGAATTCTTTTCTTGATTTACGTAACTACTTCGAGTTAAAATATTCCATCTGATATTCCCATAAAGTGAGGAAATATATTGAATTGCTTTCGAAGGCGAGAAGGAGACCCTTTCAGAAATTCCTTACTTAATAAAAATTTTTGGCATCATGTGACGATGCTCTATCGATTTATCGATTCTTTTTTTTCATTTTTTTCTCATAGTATTGCCTCTGACACGTTCTACGGTTTTTTTTTATCTATGTTATCTTCTTAAGCAAACATTTTGTGGTTTATAAAGATATCGTCTGCGCCATACTCAATCTTTTGATTTCATAAATTTATATTTCTCTGTGTTCGATTCCATTACGGTATGATTTATAGAAAAAAATTGCTTGTAATAATTTATTTAAATTGCAATAAAAACTTTTTTTTAAAGATTTGAATGTTTTAATATCAACGAACTATGCTTTCACGTTTTCTTAGAAAAGTTTTTAGATGTTTCAAAGATAATGCTATGTTTTTTTCCTTTTCTAAAATCCCCGGATAAATTATTAGACACTCTATAAGAGTCTGTGTAAAATCTTACTTATCAGATTAAAATATACAGCTTTATTGTTTTTACGTGACTGAAACCGGTTTGCACTTGTTTACATTCGTGTATCAATTGGTCAAATTCGATGATTGGATAAATTAGACGATATATTATATAAATATGGAATATTTATTATATCAGGTATTATATTAGTATATTATAATAATCAGATCAAACTATTAGACGCGCTGTAGTGTTTTAATAATGACATGTTTTGCACTAGTTTATATGCAATATTTTTATATTTAAGAATACATGTAATGGATTTTTATTCAGGAGATTTTTTAGATATTTTCTATTTGTATTTACTTTTAACGTATCGTATTTCGATGTTAACCAATTGATGCACGAATGTAAACAAGTGCAAACCGGTTTCAGTCGCGCAAAAACAATAATGCTGTATAGTATAATCTAATAAAAGATTTTAAATAGAATTTTATTGTGCGTCTAATGATTTGGTCAGGTACTGTAGTTCAACAACAAAAATTTTAAATTGAAACTCAGAAAACGATTACAAAAATACGCCTTGTTTTCAGATGTAGAAAAAATAATCTTTTTCATTATTTTATGCTGTAATGTTGGGAATTATTTTACAGTAACAGCCCGTTGCTTGAAATATTTACAAAATTAATTTTACTCTAAAAGGAAATAGTAATTTTTTTAAACCATAAATGATTGTATAAACGACTATTATGGATAATGTTAACATAATATAGTCTTTGACTAGCGTTATAAATAGAGTCAAGAAAGTTCTACAGCCTTTCAACTTATTTACTCCGTGTCTTTTTTTATTTACCAAATACCTTGTGTCATAGAAGTTGACTTATCTTATCTTTTTACAATTTATAATCTTTCTAGAAAAAAAAAATAAAATTAATATTTATAGCGATTAAAATGTTCTAAAATGCATCAAAACCTCTCGGTACTATAGTCAGTTTACATTAAGTTTGAGTTCAAAGAAAAGTACGCTAAAAAAAGACTTAAAATTTTATGTTTTAAAGTTTTTTTTCTTCTCTTGGGAAGTTTTGAGCTTCTAAGAACCCATCCTGTTTTCAACAATTTACATAAATGCTCACAAGCAAAAAATAAGATTTAACATTTACATGCATTTATACACGGAAGCAAAAATTTCGAGGGAGATCGAATTTCTCCAGTTTTGTTTGCTTAGGCATTCGTTTCCATAGATGCGGAAAATTCTTATCCGCATTTTTTTGCTGAATTTGCCATTTCAGTCATTGGTATTTTATTCTTTTGTTATTTCAGTCAAAGTTTTGTATCTCAAGTTTGTAGTTTCAACGACTTCTTCTTTCCCCCCCTTTTCTTTTCTGTGCTAAACTTTTTCCGTTATTCAGAGCTTATGTCTTCTTTTTTATTTATTTTTTTCTTGGAATATCTCTTTCTTTGAAAGATATTTTGTGTATCTTTTTACGCAAGCAAATATAACTGAACTTTACTATGATGACATTAAAAAGAATAAGTCTTCTCTCTGTGAGAGTTATTTTACGATAGAGTCCCATCTGACATTTTTAAAAGCACAAATGCATTCTGTATATTTCACTGAAGAAAAAGGTAAATTTAGTTTATAAATACTGTACGACTTATAAGACGGACTTAAAATAATTTGTTGCTTTAAGGATCTCTCAGTATTATATACAAAAACGATATTTTGATATTAAAAATTTGAAAACGATTCTGAAAATGCTCTGATTGCATTTCAGAGTCGTTTTCAATCTTAAAAGAGTACGATTCATGGAAAAAGATAAATTTAGTTTATAAATAAGGCATTATTAGTTTATAAATAATGTACGACTTATAACTGATTGAACACCAATTCCATGTCAGAATCGTTTTTAATAGTGCAAATGTTCGATTCATGAAAAAAAGGTAAATTTAATATCTAAATAATGTACGACTTATAGCTGACGTAAAATAATTTGTTGCTTTAAGGATCTCTCAGTATTATCAAAAACGATATTTCAAAGAATAAAAATTAGAAAACGATTTTGAAAATGAACCATTTTTAAAATGGTTTTAACATAATCTGTGACGTTTTTCTGAATTCGCGAACGCAACGACCAATAGTGGACGTTGTTATTTGAGACGAAAGACTGCAGGCAGAACAACAATATCATCAGTTGGATTGGAGATGTCTTCAGTGTAGCATTGTAGCGTTCCTTATTTATTGTGGATTATTAAATTTAAAAAAGAAAAATATTTGATATTATTTTTAATGCGAGCGAAAACAAAATGGAATTTTTTTTTAGTGAAGGAACATCTAAAACATATCGGAAAATATTTGTAGATAACAGAAAAAGAAATATGTATCTTCTTAAATATGAGAGGCCTATTTAAACTTTACATTCAATACTTTCCTGAATCATAATACTTCACGCATTAAAATATGCAAAAAGTACACATAAAGTTTTTAATTTTGCAAAAAAAAGTTTCTTGACAACAATTTTTATCAAAAAATTTAAAGTTTCAATAAAAAATCATTTTTTATAAACTAAACAACGTTAAAAGAAAGAATGCTTACTATAAAAAAATGATTTTAAAAATTCCTCATATTAAAATAAAAAACTTTCATATTGTATTTTCATTTTTTATTTTTTTTAAAAAATTCTTAATCAGACTTAGAAAACCATCTCTAGAGAACTATCATATAAAAAAAAATTATTTACAAATTAATTTCTCGATATGAATTTCAATATGTAACTTAAAAACAGAATAGCTGAATTCTAGTTGAAATTTAAACTATCGATAAAATTTATTAATAAACAACACAAATCATAATATTTAAAGTAATTCGAATGATTCTTTTCTGTTGTTTTTCGAATTATATAGATATAGAAATATATACTATTCTATGAAGCAGAAAAATATTCTATAACTATTACTGTTCTTTAAGTTTTGAAATCACATTTATTCATTGGAACGAAGTAATCAATGTTGATTTAACTATAATTTATAATGAACTGAAGAAAATGAAATGTATTTTACCGTCATACACACATCAGTAGGTGATCACGAAATCAAAAGTTATCGGTTGCAAGTTTGTTGTTAATAGAAAGGGAAAAAAATATTGAAAAATTGTTCTTAAAATGTTGAGCGCGTTGTTTTAGAATGATTTACCAATGTTTTGGGTCGTATTTTCAAGTTCTTCTGCCTTTTCTTTATGGAAATTTTGCTTCTTATTTGTTGCTAAAAATGATTCTGATGAAACTAAATGAAAACTTAATAAAAAATAGCCTGAAAATATCCTCCCCACTAGAGAGCGTATTCAAGTGTTGAGATAGAGAATTACAAATTATTCTCCAATTACATTTTATGAAATATTCCGAGTTTAAAATATGATTGGAGAGATTTCTTGTACTTTAACATTTCATACTAAAATGCTTAAAAACTATAGTCATCAGTTGGTATAATATTTGAGGGAAAGTTTAAGAAATTAAACTGCTTGCATCTATGAGTACCCATGGATACAACAATTATAGTATCTACGGTAATAATGGAGAATTCAATATAATGTGACATTTATTAATCTGCTTTTTAATTTGATTACTTTTATCATTTTGTTATTTATGTCAAAGTATTTTATCTGAAGTTTGTAGTTTATATCGAGTCGAAGTTTTTTCTCTCTCCAGTTTTTCCTTATTCTCGCATCTGTTTGAAACGTCTCTCTCTTAGTGTCTTTTAAAGGAAGTAATTTTTTTTTATTCTGACACTATTAAAAACCAATTTTTCGACCACATCGTTAAAATTTTCAATGATAAATTGCGTCAGAATGATGTGTCACATTCAAAATTGACAAATTGCAATCTTTAGTTATAATGCTTATTGTTGTTAATATTGTCTGGCAAGAGAGTAAATTCTTTAGGTATGTTGTTTTCTTCAGTCAGTTTTGAGCAGGATAAAGATTAGAAATTTTGACGACAGGGAGTAACATAAATACGGTTCACTTTGGCGTTTTAAACATTAAGAATATATATATATACCCGAATTATTAAGGACACTTAAAATTTCTAAAAAATTGTAATTTTTCAAAGTGTCATAACTTTTTTAAAAATGAATCAATTTTCATAACAATTTCAGGATATCATGTTCAGGTTTTCTACTTTCACCTAAAAGTTACTAATTTAATTTATCTCAATTTTTTGCAAAAATTTGCACATTTGAACAAAGTAATTTCTTTTTTAAAAAAAATGTCAAGTCTGACAAATTGCTACTTTGTAACAAAATTTTTTGCATAAAAATTATTACTTACACCTCAAAGTACAAGTCATTAACTTTAAAACGCGCTAACGTAAATGACTTTACGATTTTTTTTGACCGAGATATGAGATTTTGAAATTTTTTTTGTCATTTATAGTGAAAAGTGAGTTGTGGCAGTATTTTTGGTGAAAGAAACCTGGAATAGCCCAGATATTATTGCAAAAGCAAGAGCTTGTATTGAAAGTATGCCGTGAAGACGAACACAGTTATACAAGCAAAAGGACATGTTACAAAATATTAAGATTTTTTTTGTTATATTTGTTTTTGTAAAAAAGTTTTTGAATTTTATAATAAAGTTAAATTTCTTGAGTCGTTTTCTAAAATTTTATTGCAAATTTACCAATAATGTTCTTGTTTGTAATAATGTTTTAAATAAAAAACTTAATTAATCCGAATAAGAAAGTTCCAAAAAAAATAATACTAAATACTAAATAATTTTCGAATTCACAATAATTTCGTTTTCATTATAAACGACAAAAAATTTTCGAAATCTCATATTTCAGTCACAAAAAAATCGTAAAGTCATTTACTTTAGCTCGTTTTAAAGTTAATGACTTGTAATTTAATGTGTAAATAATAATTTTTATGCAAAAAAATTTGTTACAAAGTAGCAACTTGTCAGACTTGACATTCTTTTTTAAAAAAAATTGCTCTGTTCAAACGTGCAAATTTTTGCAAAAAATTGAGATAAATTAAATTAGTAACTTTTAGGTGAAAGTAGAAAACCTGAACATGATATCCTGAAATTGTTATGAAAATTGATTCATTTTTAAAAAAGTTATGACACTTTGAAAAATTACAATTTNCACAATAAAGACAAAAATGATAAAAAGAAAAGAGAGAAAAACGAAGAAAATTTTTATTTTTATTTACTTCGCATTATTTGCAAGTATGTAGAGCTCATAATATAAGATAAAAATATAGAGAAAACATTTAGAATAATAAAGATTAATGAAAAGTGAAGAAGAAAGATTATTAAAATAAAATATTTAAATAAAGTTTTATTTAAAAAAAAAGTATTAAAAAAGCCGGAAAACAAAATAATGAAAATATTTGCGGTTACAATCATGTGGAACTGATAAAGATTATTTTCTTTTTATTATTTTGTTTTCCGGCATTTTAATACTTTTTTTCAAATGCATTTTTAAAAATATTTTATTTTAATAATTATTATTTTCCATGATTTCTCTCTGTTTTTATGCTTCTACGTTTTCTCCCGATCTTGCTACTTGCTGGAAGCTCCCTCAGTTACATATGGTAGTAATTATGTCAATTACAATTTTTGTGGTAATTATTTCATTACAATAACCTCATATTCTATGATTTAAAGTCGAAAGTTGTAGTAACATTGTTTATAAAGGTTAATTAAACCTTTTTATTATTTCCTAGTTGTATGTTTGAACCATGTAATAAACTATTCTGAACTGGCGTGTTCATGAGTGATACAGTTCAATATTCACCATAAGACATCCCCTTCGACAGCTTGACTTATTGAAACAGCGTGAACACAGACTCCGGAAACGCCTTTTTGTAGTTGAAAGGTTAGGGGGGGGGGGGTTATGAACGCTCCTCAACAATGAATAATGATATTCTCTAGATTAAGCAGAAGCCACTGAATTTATTCACAATGATAACCCTTCGCTACTTGAATTTATTTATTCCGTTTTGATTATGAAAGATTATTAATTATTTATTTATTATCCGTTATATTATATTATTTATTTATACCCCCGTTATCGTAATACGTCATAGATTTTTTTAATGATTGCATAAACAATCCCATATGGTAAAAATAGAGGTTATCCTAATATAAAATGACGGTTTTAAAAATTTACAGCAGAAGAAAAATTTAAATAAACAAAGAAAAAAAAAAACAATTAGAGGAACACGAAACAGCAAGTTATGTGAGAGGACATAAGTATATTTTCGGAGTATTTCATTTCTTTTCCTCAAAATATTTCGAAAGATGGCGCATCAAGTAGTAAACCTGTAAATCGAAATAAGTTTAAAATCACGTTGGAACTTCTCGAAATTTACATGAATGAATATTATGATAGTATTGATGTATCAACAATTAGCCATAATCACTTGTTGTAATTGGATTATTAAAGATGTAAACGCATCATCTGTTGGGAAATTTTTTTATCTCGAATACTTTGGGTAAAAAAAAAAAATATTGGATCGAATTTTCTACAAGAATAGTTTAATGTTAACTGTTTTAAAGTTTTGCTAAACACTCATTCTAATTAAGATTGTGTTATAGTATATTTTTGCACATAACTGAAATATTTTTTTCATAGCACATTGTGTTTATTTTTAACCAAGTGTTCAAAGAAAGAAACGCCTGCTCCGAATAACTCTGAATTAATTAGTGATGAAAGGATCAAATAGACGGTTTGTCGTCATATTATATATCAAATTGTAGCAAATACTATTTCTATATAAGATTTTCACTACTTTGTAACAAACGTAACGTGTTGAAAATAACTGTTATAAGTCTGCAAATTTTCAATATTTCTGTAACGACCCATCTCTACTATATCTAATAAACGACCCATCTGAAAATAAATATGCAGGGGTTTTTGGAAATATAACTATTACTTTTAAGGAAATTCATTATTTTACTTTATTTTTACGTTAATTAGTCCCATCAATAAATTTAAATTTAACGAGGTTACTTTCAATTTTTTTTAAAACTTTCCTTTTTCTTTCTTCCTTCAAAGAGTAGACGATACAAAACTAATTACCTTTTGTTCTCAAAAACTAATTAAAAGAGTCACTTTTTTTTGAACTTCGGCCATAATTATTAACCATTTCCAAAGATTAGTAGAAAGAAATACAATTGAGTTTCGATTTAGTTTTCATAACAAAATAATGATAGAGGAGATTATTTAATCGAAAACTCATGAAATTAAATTTTTATTATTCGTGCTATTATTGTTCGTGGTTAATGCATTGTCTGGTTGAATTATTATTTTCTTTTAAATTTTTTCACTTTCTAGTATTTAATGTTTTGAAATTTTCCTTTATTTTATTGTAGATTGGTTGATACTCTGTAGTATTTTGTAAATTTTCTTGCCAGAGGGTTACTTTACTTACAACACATAAAAATTACACTGTAACCATATTTTTTTATTATTTAACGAACGAAATTATTTCGAACTTTATTAACGAAATATTTTCATTTTAAGGGGGAGTAATAACAATTTATGTATGGATCAAAGATTTAATAGAAATTATTTAAACTTTTTTTTAAAACAAAATTTAAAATATTCTATTAATAAATAGGGTCTGGTAATAATATTTACTTTCTGCATACATATAATGTATAACTGACGTTGAACCACCGACCAATTTTCGGGTTCGCGACTAATAAAGTTCAACTCTGTAGCATTGTAATTTTGAACAATTCCAGAAGACAAGATATCTCCTGGATCAGTACCCCCAGAGGTATGATTTGTTATGGGAACATGGTGGACTTTTAGGCTCGATAGGTTTGATGTGCATCAGTCACCATTTACTACACGGGGAGTCTTCATCCGGCCTGGGATCGAATCCACGAATTCCTGGACAAGGTCCAGTGCCGTATCTACCCGGCTATCCTTGTCCGATTAATTTTATTTTATTACCGTCGTTGAACAGCCGACCCAATTTTATGGGTTTAAGACTATTAATGTTCAACTCCGTAGCCTTGTAATTTTGCGCCCAATCCAGATTAGAAGGGAACTCCTGGATCGAGTATTGGGAGAAATTTGCCTTCGTGGCGGACTTTTTTATGGAACTAATCCTCATTTGCGTTACATGGAGAGGAATACCACACGTACCTCCGACGCTTAGCCAGACGGTAAGGGGACTCTAACTCATGATACGTCTACCACTGAGGATATTTCACGTCAGCACTGCGGTCGATGCAAGCCGGATGCGGAATTCGTATCGACTGGGATTCGAACCCGGTTCACCTCATTGGAAAGCGAACACTCTATCTCCTGAGCCATCACGGCTCGATTAATTTTACTTATAAAAATTAATCTTAATTTAATAATTTTATTTGGGAGTGTTAAAAATAAATTTGAATGGCGAAACATTCTCATCGATCCCTACCACCAAAAATAAGTTCACCGCCCCTCAGAATATGAGGTTTTCAATATTTATTTTCTTGCGCAACAAACGTCATAAAATGTAGGTGATATCGTTAAATATAGCTGTGTCTTTGTTCTTCGCAGAATTATGTTTGCTGTCCTCAGTAGCAATGAAAATAAAGTTTCCATACTTTCTTAGCCATCTCATAAAACTGGATTATTCCTTTTTAGGGAATTCATAGAAAAGAGAGTGACTTCATCAGTGCAAAAAGAGAAATAAAATATAAATTGTCTACCTAAACAATCAGAGACGTTATTGTTCGGATAATGAAAAATTCCCTTTTTTGACAAATAAAAGAAGCAAGTAAGATGATCATTAATCTTTTGTTTTGTTAAAGAAGGAATACATTTGTTTCAACATTTATGCTACATGCATGATTGAGTTTTATTCATTACGTACAGATTGTTCCTAATTACCTACTTCTTAAATATTTCCATATTTTCAGTTGTCATGGAAGTGAAATTACTTTTTTTTAACGCAGAAGCCTCTAAATTATGATCTGTTTGTGTTAATTCATGCTCAAAAGAATTAAAGTTAATACCTTTAAATAAATTATTTAAAATAAATTATTTAAAATAAATTATTTAAAATAAAATATTGAGTTTTTTTTTCATTTCGTACAGATTACCTACCTCTTAAATATTTTCAGTCGTTATTGAAGTAAAATTACTTTTTTTTAAATGCAGAAACCTTTAAATTATGATCTGTTTGTGTTAATTTATGCTCATAGGAATTAAAATTAATACCAATAAATAAATTATTTAAAATAAATAATTTGAAAAAAAATATTTAGTTTTTTCCATTACATACAGATTGTTTCTAATTACCTACCTCTTAAATATTTCCATATTTTCAGTTTTCATGGAAGTGAAATTACCTTTTTTTAATGCAGAAAACTTCTAAATTCTGATCAGTTTGTGCTAATTGATGCTCATAAGAATTAAAATTAATACCAATAAATAAATTATTTGAAATAAATTATTTAAAGTAAAATATTTAAAATAAATTATTTAAAATAAATTATCTGAAATAAATAATTTAAGATAAAATATTAACTTTATTTTTCATTGCATACAGAATGTTCCTAATTACCTACCTCTTAAAGATTTTCATATTTTCATCAGCCATGGAAGTGAAATGACTTTTTTTTAATTTGTAGAAGCCTCTAAATTATGATCTGTTTGTGTTAATTCATGCTAATAAAAATTAAAATTATAACCAATACATAAATTATTTAAAATTAATTATTTAAAAAAAAATATTGAGTTTTTTTTTTCATTTCGTACAGATTGTTATATTTCCACATTTTCAGTCGTGTCATGGAAGTGAAATTACTTTTTTTTTAAATGTAGAATCCTTTAAATTATGATTTGTTTGTGTTAATTCATGCTCATAAGTATTAAAATTAATACCACCAAATAAATTTTTTAAAATAAATTATATTAAATAAATAATAACTTAAAATAAAATATTGAGTTTATTTTTCATTACGAACTGATTATTCCTAATTACCTACCTCTAATATATTTCCATATTTTCAGTCGTGTCATGGAAGTGAAATGACTCTTTTTTTCAATGTAGAAACCTCTGAATTTTGATCTGTTTGTGTTAATTCATGTTCATAAGAATTAAAAATAATTTCAATAAATAAAACAAAACAATCAATACACAATTAATACCAATAAATAAAACACGATTTATTTAAAACAAAAAAAAAACAAGCTAACTTCTATGACAGAGAATAAAAATATCTTTTTAAACTCTAAATGCGCGTTTAGAAAATGGACAACAAAAAATCTCTTACTTCAAAGGAAGTTTCAGAGGAATTTTCTACTTATTTAAACACTAAGCATAATCATTACAGAGCTAAGTCTCGACGTCGGGATGGCTATTATGGATAGAACTATTTATTCGATGTCTTATTATTCAGAACTCTAAATGATGAAGTGGGGCTTTAATACTCGAAATTCTTACACTATTATATGCTTGCAGTGCGTGTGGTAATCTTATTAAAATAACTGTTGAATTTTAAAATCGATAAGGAAAAAAAGACAACATGTGTCACGTGATTTAAGCAAATGGATGATATCACGTTATGAATTTATTTGAATTTATTATGAATTTATGAATTGAATCAAATAAAAGAATTTTGAAGTGCGGAATCGAAAGCCATGCCCGTTTTCTTAAACACGTATTTTTCAGCTGTGTCCTAAATTTAAGAACTCGCATTTGCCTGCCATGTGAGGTGAATCCTGGTCGACATGAATTCCGCATCCGGCTCTCACCGACCATAGTGCTGACGTAAAAATATCCTCAATGACAGACGGATCATGGGTTAGAGTACCTTTGCCGTCAGGCTAACCATGGGCAGTTTTCACGTTTTTCCACTCCATGTAACGCAAATGTGGTTTAGTTCAACCTAAAGTCCTCCACAAAGAAAAATTTCTCCCAATACTTGATCTAGGAGGTCCCTTGTCTTCTGGATTGATTTCAAAATTATAAGGCTTCAGAGTTGAGCATTAGTAGACATAAATCCAAAAATTGGGTCGGCTGTTCAACGACGGTTACAAAATAAAATTAAAAAAATTTAGGAGAATCACGTGTAACGGTGCTAAAACTTGTGAATTATAAAGAGATAAAAACGTTTTGTTACGATACTCTTTTATAAACTTTAAATTATTGAAAACACACTTATGGCGTTTTTGTTTATACTAACATTAATGAAATAAGCAAATTTTTAAGTGCTTGAATCAAACTTTTTCATTTTTTAAGTACTTGCATCAATTTGGTCATTTCTTAAGCGTTTGCATAAATTTGGTCATTTTTAGTGTTTACTATTCAACAGATAAATTTGAAGTTTAAATTAAATGTGCATCATTTTTTATTATGTTGTACAAGTGATGTAGTTTATGAATGTGATCAAATTGGTCTTCTGTAGACTGTACACTTTTAAAAAAAATTACGGATCAAATTACAGTATAAAGTATCGGCAGCAAGGGTGCGTTTTCCGTAAAATATTTACCGTACTTTTTACAGTAATATTTATTTTAATTCAGTGCTTTTATGCAATTATTACTGAAAAAACTGCTAAACATCAGGTGTTTTGTTCCAGAACATTTTCCAGTAAAAAATGGATTTTACGGTAAAAAGTACAGGCTCCCTGAGTGTCGGTATACTTTCTACCGTAATATGATGCGGAATTTTTTACCGTGTACGACATAAATAAAATCTATTTTAAACTCAAGTCAGATAATTATAACTTAACAAAAGGATACCGAAGTGGTCTAATATTTTGATAGCAGTCCTTTAAAAAGAGTCAATTATTTTTCAACTTTTTTTCATAAAACTAATGAGGAAACTGTGATCGAATAATTTTTCTTCAATGCATTTTTAATTAAGTTAAAAAAAATATATCTCCCTTAAAGAAGGCACAAACGTTTCAAGTTCATATAAAGACAACGATTTAATCCCATAGTGTGTATTTTAGTACATTAAGTGCCCTCGTTAAAAAACGGTTATTTTTTGCTGTTGTAAAAGACAAACAGTTTCAATAAAAGCTGAGTTAGAAATGTAAGACATTTTTCTTTAAAAAAAAATAATAAATTTTAATGTGTACCTTAAACTATCAAAGCGTTAAAATCTCCCCCTTAATTTTATTAATAAAAAAAATACTGAGTCCACTGGGAGATCTGTAAGAAAAAGGTCACACATTTATTCTTTTTCTTAGTATTTCAACGTGTGTAATAGTTGTTTTAAATCCGTACTCATTTTGCATAGATACCCTATCTCTATGATTTTCAACCATAGTAAAAATTTCAAAAATGATTTAGTAATAATTATAATGCTTTTTTTATTTACGAGTAATGTTTAAATTAAGGAAAAGTATATAACAGATAACAAAAAACCGGAAAAAAAATTTTAAAATCTGGAAAATAAAAGATATAATCTTTTCATCAGCTCACACGATTATATCAGCAAAAAAGAGTGCTTTTTAATATTGCATCAATATAGCCAAAGCAAAATATATCAATACAATAATGTGAGAAGCTCTCAAAAACTTTTTGCAAAAAAATTACAACAAATGAAATAGAACACAATAAGTAAAAATATCACGTAAAGACAGAAAAAAATCGAATGAAACATGAAATGAAAACGATAAAGCGAGTAGCAAATTCAAGTCAGATTGCAAAAAATGAAAATAAAATCGCAAATTGAGATAAAAGAGTATCTGGAGGATTTTTGTATTAAAGTGCGTTCTTACTGCATTACTGAAATGCGTTTAATTTGTTAGTTACCAAGGATGGGCCCGAAATGGATGTGCGCAAGGTAATATTATAGTGGATAATTTAAAGAAGTTGACAATTAATAATTATAGAAAATGCATATTTATTTAAGAAAAAAAATATAAAATAGAAAAGAGAAAGAATCTTGAATTGCCTGCTTTGCACATAATTTTAGCCACGGATTTGCCCGAAATGGATTTGCGCATGGAAAAATTATATTATATTCTTGTATCTGACAATCTTAAAATGTTAAAATAAGTAGGAAATTTGATGACTATTCAAATTAATTATTAATGAGAGAAAGCAAGCTAAATATTAACTTACAAAGAAAATAAAAATTAACAATTAAAAGAAGCTGCATAATTTATAGTTATAAAAACAACATAACAAAGGAAAACTAACAAAAAAAAGCTAACAATTAATAATTAGCAAAAAAAAAACAAGTTAACAAGGAATCACAAAAAATAACAATTAATGTTAAAAAAAACTAACAATTAATAACTATAAAAAACAAGCTAGCAATTAATAAATAGCAAAAAACAACAGAAGGACCGTTGCTTTTGTAGTGCATATTATTTTATTTCGCCTTCAAAATTATTATCGTAAACTATGTTACACAGTGTGTTGTAGGTTATTAAATAGCTCTTAAACTTATTTTTTTTCTTTGTGTACCTTCATATTTTGAAATCGTTAGAAGTGCATTTCAGCTGAATTGTTACTCCTATTATGGACACAGATATTAACAATCTTTAGAAAAGACATTTTTTGTATCATAACTGTACGATCATCCCATTAAAAAACTTTTTCGTACATGAATTTAAAATTTTTACGTACATGAATTATATATATGAAGTTTTAATGAATGCAAGCTAAGCTGCGTGGAGTATAATTCATTAATTTTTAGTTTAATCATAATGAGAAAAAAAAAATCTTTCCATATTAAAAGAAAAAAGCTACAATTGAAATAATTAAACAAGAAACCACTGTAAAATCTGTCTGAGCTCATTAAGCAAATATTTATGTAATTACAGCTGAAATATCATTTCATTTTGTCCTTTATTAACTCATTTAATAATATTCGTTTAAAAATGCTTCTTTCTCTCTTTAATTCAGATAAAAAGCGGAGGAATTATTTTTGATTTATTGCACTCTGTGTTCCGCCAATAAGTTTCCTTAAAGAAAACATTCAGCTTCAAATCTTCGGTGGAAAAAAAAAGAGTAGAAAAAGTTTATTTAAGGGGTGGGTGTGTGGCGGAGAAGTACAAAAAAAGATTAATAGCTTTTTTTTGTTCAGTTTTTCTGCGTTATTGTTTTTCAAAAAGCCAAGACCGAAGTCTTATGACTTCGGTATTTTTTTTTAAAGATATTTTTCTTAAGTTTTATATTAAAAAAATGCTTGTTAAAGAAAGTACAAAAAAATAATTGCTTTTGGTTTGAACGTAGGAAACTTTCTTTTTTTTCCATGAAAGAAAGTCAATAATTGCAAAAGATAAAGTGAAGTTGTTTAATAACTTTATTAATAAAAATGAAATGTATCATCGGCTATGAATTAAAAGCAGACTTTTTCTGAACAAAATATATCCCTTCTTTCATTCAATGATGTTTTTATTTTATTTTACCATATATTTTATAATTATTCGTATTAATAATTATAAAATATATATTTTATAATTATTCGTACTAATAATTATAAAATATATAATGAAAATATTGTTAAACATATTATTCCAAATCTATGCATACGTTTGTATATTATTGAAATAGTATCAATTATTGAAAGAACAAACTAAAATATAAAATTAAAAAATAAGAAATAGAAAATAATTATTAAAAATTATTTTTTGCATGAAGCTATGTTTAGATAAATGGGTTTTATAAGTGGGTGCAATTTCTTTTTAAATTGCCTAGTTAGATTTAAAAAATATGACTAAAAACGCAAAAAGTGAAATTATCATAAAGGGGCCTGAACTTCCCTCTCCTGACCAAACTATGGTTACATTATTTCCCAGATTACTGCTCCTCCCTATATTTTGAAGGTTCGAATCCAAATTATGTTACATGTCCGATTTCGAAACTTAATTAATGGTTTGCACTAAATAATTTACATTTACATATATATAACCATTAAGATTAACACTTAGTACGTGAAAATCCGATCATTACAACGAAAGTTATTCAGGGTGATGTCCTTTTTTTGCCGACTGTACATGCATACATTGGACATACATATGATGTACATATATACATACATATATTGTGCAAATATACATACATATTATTCATAAGTAAATCGTATATATATGCAGGCATGCGTTGAACATGCATTTATCACGTATATGTACATGTATACTTTGGACATGCATACATTGTACATATAGGCATATATTGTACATATATGCGTAGATATTGATCATAAACAAATTGCATATACATCTATGAAACATTTATTCAGTGTACATGCAAACATGGGACATACTTTAATTGAACATCCACGTGTAGGACATTCATACATTGCACATCGAAGCATGAGATATAAATATATATCAGATACATGCATGGGACACGCATTTTACAAACAATGTATGTAAGTTCTTACAAACAACAAATACTTGTACATACCTGCGTATACATTTGCAATCCCCTATATTTGGGGGGGGGGTCAGAAATTCGTATCCATCGAAGAAAACTACGCTTATTCAGAGAAAAATGCGGCTTTGAGTCTGATTTGAACTTTTAATTTTGGTTCCTTAAATAATAGTCTATTTGAGGTGATACCCTCGAAACAATAAGAATGAGTGCTAGAGAGTGAGAATCCAATCCTTAGTTCAAAAATTATTCGTGTTGATTCACTTTTTTTTTGCACATTGTATACTTTTTTCCCGCACTGTTGCTCCTCAATTTCAATTTAAAATCTTTCTTTGGTAAAATTAATAACAATACAAAATAAACGACATTTTATTCATTCTTAAATTAGTAGACGATTTTAAAGACAAGAGCATTATCATAATGCATTTTTGAAAAAAAAAAAACAAAACTAAATAATAATAAACATAAAAGCACAACGATTGCAAAATCTCTCATGATTTCGAAACATTTTATTCTACAAATTCTTCATTTGAAGGGGCGGTGTTTGAAGTGTGAGAGTGGGTGGGGGAGACAGAAGTAAAACTTAAGACTAATTGAATGTAAAAGTAGTTGCATAGTTGAAAAATCAATTGAATTGTTGTCCTATTATCGAGTTTCCTTTTGGGAAATGTTTCTTTGGGGATCAAAATCAGAAACTTTGATTATTTCTCAATGGATAACATTCGCTTTATTCATTTATCGATTTCGACAACTAACTTTGAAAGATTTATTTTATTTTATTTTTCTAACGATCCATATAATTTAAATGCATCAAAAAGCTTCAGATATCCATTTTTAAAAGTTCCTTTCATTTCAAAAAACCCCTTTTTTTTCTATTTATGAGATTGAGTAAAACAAAAATACGTGCGTGTTATAAAGAAATGGTACAATTTTTTTCTGGTTATGTTGATTTGGATCTACTTTACTTTTAATCAAAGAATCAAGTGAAATAATGTTAAGTTTTTTTTACATCTATGATAATTTAAAGAATTATCATTAAATTTTTTATCATGAAATATTTTATATATATATA
>NC_092209.1:80014702-80039118 GCF_043381705.1 Parasteatoda tepidariorum | reverse complement strand
ATAGATAGATAGATATATAGATAGATAGATAGATAGATATTTTATGAATATATAATAATTTGAGAGATAGGCATTGTTTTCGTTACCTTTGCTTTGAATTAACATGAGTACGTCAAAAGTTTCTCTTTCAGTGACAATGTCATTAACGAATATTTTAATTTATTTTGTCAATTTGAAGCTATTCTTTCTTTTTGTAGTAACAAATAAATTGACGGTTACAAAAAAATAGGTAGAGATCCAATACAACAAATTCTAAGAGATAAGTTTTTCTTATAACTGACGTGTTTATCTCAATACTGGATGCCGTTGCATTTGTGCAACACTTTATAGAGCTGTAATGAAAGTAGCTTTTCGAGAGTAGTTTTTTTTTAAATTTTGCTATTGATTTCTCCATAGTTTTAAATTCAATATTTTTATACGATATTATTTATTACTACAATCTAATCTCGAAAAGAAACGCGCATTTGAGTAATCCCTTTTTAAAGTGTCCGATTCGCATGATTTCGTCGTCGATCTAAATTTTTTTTTTATTGTGATGATTATTGTAAAATGCGACGAAGGAAATAATTAGTGCATCCCCCCGCAATAAAATGCTAGAATATCACCCATAATATTAGAATAAAAAATTATTACATTTCAATTAAAAAAAATTATATGTAGTTTTCTTATGATTTAAACATAGCTCTTTTGCTATTTTAAATTAGTAACATTTATGTTTGTTATTATTAAAAGTATCTTGCAGAAAGATATTAGTGTTAGAAAGCTCGATAAAATTCTGTCACAGTGAAAGTTGAGCTAAGATTCTTTACATAAATTTGAATGTTAATTAACAATAAGTTAATAAAGTTTTTTTCCCAATGCCTACCCGTGTCAACATCCGTCGATTCAGTCATATACAAGACGATTTTGTTGGTCTCTCTTTCAGGGGCACCATATTAGGTGGGCTAACGTCGTTCCCATAGTGAGGACAGATAGTACAGAGAAGGAAAGAACACCCATGCCTTGCCCGGGATTCGAACCTAGAATCTCTCTGATGCAAGGACAGTTCCCTGCCCCCTACACAAACCGGTCAGCGGTTAATTAAGTACAAAAGCCGCATCGCACATCAAATTAGTTGAAATATAATTCTTTCTCATCTACTCAATTTACTTAAATTAATTTTTTTTATTTGTTTATGAATTTTATTGTAACCGTGATATATTTTTGTTTCGTGTGCCTGGCAACTTTGATCCGTAATTAATTTGTTTATGTTCCACGTGACTTTGTGCCTGTCTTTGTGTTGAATCTCTGTGTAAATATATAGTGAAAGAATTGAAATCTTTGAGAAAGAATCGTTGTTAAAGAATTTAGAATGTGTCATTATTAAGAGAATTGATACTTTACGGGCTTGGTATACTCGAAATAGAAGGGAAAACAGTTGCTAACGTAAACAAATGCCACGTTTCAACAACCCACACTACGTCACTTGCATGAATTCCATTAAGGCTGCAGTTAAAGATTTTTTTAAAAAGAAATCTACACTTTTAAAAACAAATATCACGAAACAAAAAGAAATAAAAAAAGTTCTTTTAAATGCTAAAAATTGGCTAGACGTAACACTTACTGAGGAGTAAGGTATTTTGGGTGTATATATAGCAGATTCAGTTATATCTACTGTATTATTTAGAAACTGAGCAATTAATTAATTGGCTTATTGAATATAGGAAAGAAAATTGGGTATAATATAAAAAAAAAACACAACTACTTCCACTTAGTTGGAATAACATTTACCATGACGCANTATTTTGGGTTGATATAACAGATTCAGTTATATCTACTGTGTTATTTAGAAATTTAGCAATTAATTAATTGGCTTATAGAACATAGAAAATAAAAATGCAAATGTGAAACTGATATCATTTATAAATTATTCCTCCATGAGATCAGACCTAATTTTATTTTCCAATTTTAATATATTAATCATAATTTATTACCAGAGAATATTAATCAGTATTAGCTTTTATTAAAGCAAACGATAGAATATTCCTCTAAAATTAAATATCTGTGAAAATATGTTCGACGATAATCCTTTGAAGCGATATTACCGGGAATGTTCCACAGTTGTATGCATGATATTGGGAGGGTAAACTGGAATAGATTTTTCACAAATAATATGAATCGACCTCTCAAAATCAATAAAATGGTTTCCTATTAACTTGGTTTGAAATCAAACAAGTTTTATTTCTTTATGAATGGCAACAACCACGCGTTTTATCCTATAAAAGGAATTCGATTACTAGGTTTTAAAAACACGGACCAATGGGATAAACGATAAGAGAGGTCATGTGGTCGGAACACGAAAAAAAGAAAGAAAGAATTGAAATTACGAGATAACTTTTCGAGAATGCTAATTTGCATCAGGGAGTAAGGGATAAAGAGAGGAATGAAGAATGAAGTGTTCTAAATCAATTTAGTCGTTCTATTTTCTGGTATAAAAGCCTTCTAAAAGTTCTTTTCTTTTTTTGTTTAATGTTACAGGTTAAATTGCGATTATTGATTTTCCACTACAATTAATTGCCTCAGAATAAAACGTTTTTGAAATAAGTACCTGTACAGTGCCTGGACAAATTATTCGACGCACTGTAAGATCCCATGTGAAATCGTTATTATCAGGTGATACTTTACAGCTTTATTGTTTTTATGTGACTGAAACCGGTTTGCACTTGCTTACGTTCGTGTATCAATTGGTTAAATTAGACGATAAATAGTATAAATTCGACGACTGGATAAATTAGAAGATATATTATTTAAATATAGAATATTTATTATATCAAGCATTATATTAGTATTTTATAATAATTAGATCAAACTATTAGACGCACTGTAGTTTTTTAATAATGACATGTTTTGCACGAGTTTATAGGCAATACTCTTATAATTAAACATACATGCAATGCGTTCTTACAGAGGAGATTTTTTATATATTTCCAATGTGTATTTATTTTTAACGTATTGGATTACAGTGTTAACCAATTGATACAGGGGCGTTAACAAATGTAAACCGGTTTCAACCGAGTAAAAACAATACAGCTGTATAGTGCCACCTGATAATTATAATTTTACATATAATCTTATAGTGCGTCAAATAATTTGGCCAGGGACTGTAGATAGTAACAGAGGAATTCAATTTTTTCGATCAAACTATTTGTCGGCATCGATCTAAGATTGACGTGTAACCAATCAAATCTTATTTAACATTCTATAATTGTCTTAACTATTTGCGCATTTAATAATAACTATAATTCAATATATTATCATATAGATTTTGAGAGCCGTGATGGCTCACGGGATAGCGCGCTCGCATTCCAGGGTAGGTGAACAGGGGTCGAATCCCAGCAATGGCTGGTCGATACGAATTCCGCATCCGGCTTGCGCCGACCTCAGTGCTGACGTAAAATATCCTCAGTGGTAGACGGATCATAAGTTGGAGTCCCCTTGCCGTCAGGTTAACCGTGGTTTTCCTCTTCGTGTAATGCAAATGCGGGTTAGTTCCATGAAAAAGTCCTCCACGAAGGCAAATTTTTACCAATACTTGAACCAGGAGTTAGTTTCATTGTCTTCTGGATTGGGTTCAAAATTACAAAGCTACGGAGGTGAACATTAGCAGTCGTAAACCTAAAAAATTGGGTCTGCTGTTCAACGACGGTTGCGAAATAAAATAAAATTAAATAAAATAAAGATTTTGAAGAGTTTATTAATGACTTGGTCATGAACGAGCTTTTTTTTTCCAAAGCTAAGTTTAAAAAGTGGTCATGAACATTTTTTTGCTCCTCAATAAATCTGTCTTAAAATTGCAAAAATCAATCTATATTTTTTATTGATGATGGCTAAAATGTTTTTTTTTTCGTTAAAAAAGTAGCGCATTTTTAAGATTTGCAGCGTTCGAAATATAATGAGCAGCCCAAAAGGTAGCGGGTAGCCCAAATTCGATTTTCAATAGCGGGGACTTTTACAAGTAGCCCAATCCACTACTTGTAGCCCATCTGGCGACATTGTTTGGAACTCAAAGTTATTATTTTCATTATCAATTATCATTTAGCCCGCTGAATCATAGCCACCGAGTGTCGCCAAATCGCCAAGGTTGTCACCAATTCGGCAAAAATGTAACCAGTTCGCTAAAAATATTGCGAAATATTTTTAGCCAAGCTTTTAAAATATTGGCCAAGCCGGAAATGCATTGGACGTTATTTTTTCTCTAAATTACGTTAGAATTTCGCGAGGTTTTGTAATTTTTCTACTTAAACTAATTATTTAGTGGCCGAATGAGACATTTAAGAATATAGATAAAGAATATAAACAAAACTATAAGCATACTCACAACTTCTTAACAATATTTTGAATAGAGATACGCTTTTTTTGAAACACCAATAACAACATGTTTCGAACCTATTTTCAGTTTATTCCATATAGAACTTCTTTCAAAAACATCTAAGGATTCAATGTTGTGCGTTTATGAACAGCAATGTTTGTATTTCTTTTTTACCTACATCGAAAATTAATAAAATGCTTCCTATTCTTAAATCTTCTTTGTCGAATCTTGTTACTCGTATCCTCTTCCGTATTGTATTTCTTCTTCCAAAAACGATTCTTTGAAATGGAAGTCTCAAATACGTTCACGATATCGGAAACTAAAATTATTTGTCCGTAAAGTAACAGAGCGAAAGGATGTTTTTTCCTGGCTTCCGAAGATACAGCGTTGAAAGAAAAAAGAATATTTAAGTACTTCCGGAAACATTAATGATAAACAAAATAAAACTTACTTCATAAAGAACCTAGAACTAAAACTTATTTTATAGTCTTAGTTTCTAGGTTTAGTTCTTATTTCATACAAAATAAAACTTATTTCATAGAGAAGCTTCAGTTAAAAGTGTTAGATTTTACTTTTTTAGAAGACAAATTTAATTTTTTGTTGTTGATGTAACAGCATCTCTGTAAATTAGTTTAGGTGGATCTTAGTCTAAAAAAAGCTTTTTACCCATTTGCAAAATGGTTCTTGTTCTTGGTTTGATGGCGTGCGTGCTTTATTTGGACGTCATCACACTTTTCAACTATGTTCAAGAGTAAACAGTGCGCATGCGTATTCATTGCATGCGTTGCTATGGCGACCGCTGATGTTTGATAATTTTTTTAGAATTCTTTTTTTCTTTTTCTTTTTACGAGCAGTCATACTTAATGTATTTACATAATAATAATTTAAAGTATTTTTATATTCTTTTTATTATTAACTTATAATTACTGTCTTGACGCTGAATTTAATATAAATATGAATATTGACCAACGAAGGAGACGTCTTCAAGCACGTATATTGCCAGGATTCGAAAAACAATCCTACGGCAAACCCTTTGAGACAGTTTTTACAACCATGATTTAAAATCTTGTGGTGTTTTTCGGAGTTAATCCGGAAAAGAAAAAAAAAACGTTTGACCAATATGAAACCAGTGATGGTAATAAAGTGTTCACAATTTTTTAATTGTTTAGTTGGAATTAAGTTCCTTTGTTGTAAAATTATTTGCGATAAGGTTAGTTAGTTTTTGGTTAAGGCTGTTTCATCTTTGAAATAACGTACACGAGAACGAGAATAAGTACAAGAATAACGTACAAGATATGTCTTGTTTGTTATTCTTGAAACAAAGAGTGAGAAACAAATTAAACAGGATAACTACCTCTACCTTAATAAGTTTGAGTAAAAGTGTCATTCAATATCTAAAAATTTGTCGAAAATATACGACAAACCTGATTAGGATTTTCTAGTTTAGTTAGGCCTGAGGAAATCAGTATGCCTCCAGTGGATTCCTTCGCACGTTGTACGGTAATGAGACTGCAGATACTCTTCCCAGAAATGGTTATCATCCAAACGCCAACTCTGTTGAGTTAACTCCTTCGGAAATCCACTCACTCCACGAAAGTAATTTACTCTCAACTTGGCGCCTCCCACCAGTTCATAACTTTTACGTTGCAAAGGGTCTAAGCCTGTCTCTGTTATGCAGCTGTCCTAGGCCTGTAAAATCGGCCATGGTGAGATTCAGAGGTGGTCACTTGAAAATTCAGAATGGGGAAAAGATTTTTTCGGTCCCCCAAAACGAATAAAGAGTTTATTTTAAGCTTCCTACTTTTTAAAAACCAAATATCGGTAGGGTGTAAAATCCGTCAGTTTTATGTTAGCTTCTTCATTAATCTATCGTATGAACACAATCTATATTTCGTAAATCCACGGTTTTCTCGGCGGGTATTCAGCTGAATTTTCGCAATTACGGTGGAAAAATTCGGCCCATCAAAAGTGTGTATTTTTACATATCGCAAAATGCGATATGTTTACAAAAATACAGGCTTCTGATTAGCTTAATTGAGCCATCGTAATTGCGTAAATTTAGCACAACTCCGTCCACCGAATGTCAGCAAGAATATGAATTTTTCACAGCTAGATGACAACAAATACTTCTTAATATCATACCTCTTAATATTTAACAAATACTTCTTAATATCATACTTCTTAATATTTAGCAAATACTTCTTAATATCAAACTTCTTAATATTTAACATATACTTCTTAATATCATACTTCTTAATATCATACTTCTTAATATTTAACAAATACTTCTTAATATCATACTTCTTAATATTTAACAAATAATTCTTAATATCATACTTCTTAATATCATACTTCTTAATCTTTAACAAATACTTCTTAATATCATACTTCTTAATATTTAACAAATACTTCTTAATATCTTACTTCTTAATATTCAACAAATACTTCTTAATATTTAACAAATGCTTCTTATTATCATACTTCTTAATATTTGACAAATACTTCTCACTATCATACTTCTTAATATTTAACACATACTCCTCACTATCATACCTCTTAATATTTAACAAGTACTTCTTAATATCATACTTCTTAATATTGAACAAAGACTTCTTAATATCATACTTCTTAATATTCAACAAATACTTCTTAATATTTAACAAATACTTCTTAATATCATACTTCTTAATGTCATACTTCTTAATATTTAACAAATACTTCTCACTATCATACTTCTTAATATTTAACACATACTCCTCACTATCATACTTCTTAATACTTAACAAATACTTCTTAATATCATACTTCTTAATATTTAACAAATAGTTCTCAATATCATACTTCTTAATAGTTAACAAATACTTCTTAATATCATACTTCTTAATATTGAACAAAGACTTCTTAATATCATACTTCTTAATATTCAACAAATACTTCTTAATATTTAACAAATACTTCTTAATATCATACTTCTTAATATTTAACAAATACTTCTTAATGTCATACTTCTTAATATTTAGCAAATACTTCTCACTATCATACTTCTTAATATTTAACACATACTCCTCAATATCATACTTCTTAATATTTAACAAATAGTTCTCAATATCATACTTCTTAATATTTAACAAATACTTCTTAATATCATTTTTTAAATATAGAAACGCATTGCATTCCATTCCAAAAGTGTTGAAAACGTTTAAAAAGTTATTTTTTTTTTATTTCTGCTATAGTTTTCAAACACATCGAAGTATTAGTTGCTTTCGGAAAAAGTAAAGAAAGAAATCGATCAAGAAGTATCTCGGTTTATTACAAAAAAAAAAAATAAATAAAATAAGGAAAGGGTTTCTTATTTCATGGTGAGGAAATACATAAGCTGCATGAGAAATACAAATAAGGTATGTATGAGCGTCACCATCATTTATGAGTGTATCTTCTTTCTAACGTGACAGAAAATGATGAGGATATAAAAGAGGGAGAGCTGCTGATGTGACGGTTTTCTTTGGTTATGAGATTCTATTGATGGTAAAACAATTCTTTCTTTTCTGGGACTTATAGCGAAGAAAGTCGCAGTTAACAATTTAACAAAACTATCCCAAAGTTACACACAAAGGGACAAAAAGCTGTAATTCGCACGAATTAAAAAATTTCTTGAAAATTTCTCTCCTTTTGGATTTTAATTCAATTCTATTTAAATCTACCTCATCGACTTAGTTTGTATTAATTAAGTATTTTAATCAAGTATTAAAGTATTTAATTCAGTGTAGTAATTACGTATTTAATTAAATAAGTAATTAAGTATTTAAAATTTGCACAATTCAGTGGATATACGTACAGAGCGGTATTTGTTGAGTTTGCACGCTATGACCCGAACAGTTAAAACTGAGTGTTCCAGATAAGATATGTAATAAGATGTAAGATTTGTGTCGCGATGACTCAAGGGATAGAGCATTCGCCTTCCAAATAGGTGTACGGGGTACGAATCCCTGGAATGGCTGGTCGTTAGGATTTCCATATCCGGCTTGCACAGGCCGCAGTACTGCCGTGAAATATCTTCGGTGGTAGCAAAATCATAGTGGTAACAAAATCATGGGTTAGAGTCCTCTTGCCGTCAGGATAACCCTGGAAAGTTCTCGTGGTTTTCCTCTTCATACAACGCAAATGTGGGTTAGTTCCATCAAAATGTCCTCCACGAAGGCAAATTTCTCCTAATACTTAATCCGGGAGTTCCCTTGTCTTCTGGATTGGGGTAAATATTTCAAAACTACGTAGTTGAACATTAGTAGTCGTAAACTAGAAAATTGGGTCGGCTGTTCAACGACGGTTACAAAATAAATGACGTATAGGCTCGTTTATTCTACTTTTTAAGTAGATTTTTTTTAATTCATATATATAAAAGAAAATTCGGCGACAGTTATTTATGTTTATTTAAGGTAAATGTATGTTTTTGCTTCTAATTTTATGTGAATGGTCATTCAAGTGATCTATTAAGTGTGACGTTAGTGTGACGTCAGCAAAACGTCATTATGGACCTGAAGGACAATACTTTAAAAAAAAAAAAGCTTTAAAAAATAATTTTTAATCCTTTTAGGATGAAAGGTTTGAAACTGCAATATTTTTACTTTATTGACAAAAGGTTTTTAATACAAACATTTTCGTGGCAATAAAAACAAAATTCTGACACGAGTTGGTCGTAAGGTTACACGCTTTCTGGATATACTTTTGTCGATTGTGCAAGACGAAACAGGTTGATGTTTTGCCTCAAAGCAAAGTGCTTTAATGATTCCTGGCTGAACATAAAAGCGCACATCATTAATTTTGCACGCAGCTTTAAACTCAAGATAAATTGGCAAAAATTCTTTCATTAAAAACGCTTCCTATTAATAATCCTCTCTTGGGTATTAACCATCCTTCACTAAGTTGTGAGGATGGTTCTAAGAAGTACACTTTTTGTAATTAAATCAAAGTGATTCCGTAATTCGGATTCATCTTAAAGTTTTATTAAATTTCCTACGCATGAGTAGACTGGCTGATGTTTATCTAGCGATCTTTTTATTTATTTAAATTGCTCATCAAACTCTAATATGTTTAACTTTCTGGGTTCTTCACTCCTCAATTTTAAAAATGGCACTAAATCTAGCACTTTTGTAAAAATGAAATTAATATTTGCATTATTCGGAATTGTTAATTAATTTAAATTATTTTTGTCTCAGTGGAAAAATTGCCAATTTTTAAAAAAGTTACATGCATTTTAATTATTTACGATGTTTGTTTGCCAATCTTTACGGCAATGCAGTTTAAAACTTAAGTTTTGTAACTGTCTCTTTTTTTATTCTCTCTGGCGAAAAGCTACCGATAGGAGACAAAAGATGTCGAAAATTTTTTTTGTTGCAGATGTTTTTAGTTTCTGATTTGAATTTTCAATCATCTAATAAAAATTCAGGTGTGAAATATATTTCAAACGAGAAAGTAGTATCTTATAAGATATTAAAGCATTTGGTGAAGAAATCTTTGTTTTTTTTAATCACTTTAATCTTGAGAATATTTCATTAAATTATGCAAAAGTTTAAAAAAATTATATCTAAATTTCTTTTCTAAAGTGAATATTAATTTAAGAATTCAGTATAACTTGAAGAGATTCTATTATATGATTATTTAGCTATTAGAACTTAGTTTGATTAGACTAAAAAAAAGATATTGCTTATAATAATATTTTCTATTTTACTTAATAGTTTTGCTTATTAGAGCATCAGAAACAAAGATATGTAAATTTTGCTAGCAAAGAGTTTTGTTAGAAATGATCGTTTATGTTTCCAGTATGGTTACCTTTACCTTAAGCACTGTAAAAAATGGATACTCAAATATTACAAAATATTCTTCGTTTTTGATTAAAGTATTTTTTGGTATATGTTCCGGGAAAAAAATTCGTCAAAATGACGAAATAACTATCATCACTTCGAAAGAAATGAATTTCGTCAAAAGTAAGGAAATAGTTCGCCATTTTTTCCCTGAAAATATAATAGTAATTAAAAAAAAACTCGAACCGCCTATACCTGACATTTCTCATAATTACTTAATCGTGGGAATATTAAATATTTATCGAAGTCGCCTCAACAACACCAGAAGGATGGATAGAACAGAGTGCGATATTCCACCTATGCTTGAAGCGGGATACAAACTCGGGACCTTCCAGGTAAGAGGATAAACAGGCTTGTCAATTCGTTTCTTCACATTAGTTTCGACCTTCAAGTCTTCGCTCTGATTTCGAATATCTAGAACAAATTGGACCGGCTGTTCAACGACGGTTATAAAATAAAGTAAAATAAAATATTGCTTCGAAGTAAAAGCAATGAATCAAAATGTCTTTTTGCGCACTGCTCCAGAAATTAATAATTTATAGTAATTATTCCGTTAGATTTAATGCTAGTTTTCAAAGAAAAAATTTAAATTCAAAATTTATCGAACTTTCAAGCTATCCAATTTAAAACACCCGCAAGAAGAATATTACAATTGCATCCCTGCGTGGCTGATTATCATTATGATCCACAATCTCAGTATCACTAAAATATGCCAAAAAGAAAAAGCTGCTATAAAAACGATTATTCGATTCGAATTTTTTTTCTTCTAAAACTTTGTGTAGCGCGTTTTTAAAGAATAAAATATAAAAATATAGCGAAACATTGAACTTTGTTTAACAGTTCTTTCAACAGTCATACTTAAGCAAAGTCAAAGAAAAGACCCCCCTCCCACCTGGTATTAAAAGAAAACATTTATCACAGAAAAGTCATCGAAAATAAAGCTAACGTTTTTTTACACGTTGAGCTAAATGGAGTCTTGAAGGGAAAAAAAAGTGACCAGGACCATAAATCTAAAATTCTCTTTATTGCGACCTCCTTCAACTCCAAAAGCGGCCCATTTTCGAAGAGACTGGCGCAGATGTCACTTTCCTTCAGAGAAAACTAATTAAACTGTTAGCTTTTTCTCTTGAAAGCTACTTTCCATCTCTTTACATTGTTTAAGGCCAACTGAGAAATAATTAAAAAACTTGGAAGTAAGTGAAAAGGATCTGTTTTGGAAACATTCCAAAACAGATCCTCTCAACTCAACTATCTGAAAAAGATACCATTCAAAAAGGACGCGTCTTTTCAAAACATCCAGCCCATAACCTTTTTTTTACGGTTTCTGTCCTTTAACTTTTTGAAAATTGAAACAGATTCATTCCAGAAGGATATTTGGCGCTGATAATGACGAAACATTTTAATGTGTTGTGAGGGACTTTTTTTCTTTAAATAATTTTCTTCCAACTGGATTTTTCACTGATTCTATTTTAAATTTTACTCCCCTTTTTATCTTAATGATGCCTAAAAATATGACCGTTGATCAAATGAATCAAGTTCTAAAACACTCAAAACAATTTTGAAAAAGTGACAAAGTCAACTCCCAGAAAGCATGTAACCTTATGGCAAACTTGTGACGGAATTTTCTTTTTATTGAAGATGTTTGTATTAAAAACCTTTTTTCAATAAAGCAAAAATATTGCAGTTTCAAACCTTTCATCCTAAAAGGTTTAAAAATTATTTTTTAAAGCTTTTTTTAAAAAAGAATTGTCACTTAGGTCCATAATGACGTTTTAGCTGACGTCACACTAGTTATATGATGCATCGTCCATTAAAATTTCAAGACAAGGTGGATTTTAGCTGAGCATACAAGACGTTGTGAAAATAAACCTTGTAATTAACTAGATTTAAGATTATTTTCTCCATGAGACTAGGTTTATTGAAGGATTTTTTCACCCTCGAAAACCCTAAGTCAGCCTCGATTTAAGGTTTTTATTTAGAAGGTTGTTTTCCGAGGTTTTGGATTAGGGTAATGTGTGTAGAATAGTTGTCACATATCTCGCTTTAAGGTTTGAAGGTTTACACATAAACCGTATTACAAATCTTTTTGAGTGAAAATATACCTTATTTTGCTATCTGGGCTGTATGCATAGAAAAAAAAATTTCTGCAAAAACAATAGAACAATTTTTAAAAGTAGAGTATGTTCATTTTGTTTGAAGCAGATCTCTGCCGTATTATCTAGAACCTAGCAAACAAAGACTCGGTAAACTCCCTTTGGTGCAGGGTTGCCAGACTGTGAAATCAAAAAATACTACCACTTAGTCTGAAAGAAATACTACAAGTATTTAAGCGCCATATGCCGACCAGGTGGCCAAGTGGTTAGCGTGCCTGACTACGGAGCCGATAGTTGCGGGTTCGAATCCCTCTCTGGGCATGGATGTTTCTCTCTCTCTCTCTCTCTGTGTTCTATGCCCTTTCTCCTTTGTGCGTGTGATTGTGTGAATGTGACCCGCCCTATAAACGGGTTTGTGGATGTGTGACGTAGGCGACGCTGCTCCACCACCGTGGCTTCGCTGCAGGTGCCCACTGGGTAACGAGAACTGGTATATGAGGCCAATGGGACAATACATCCCAAGTGCCCGCCATTAAAAAAAATTAAGCCTCATCTACAGTAGTTATTTGGAAGTTTAAATAGCATTAAAAGGATAAAATCGAAGGATATGCTACCAAGAATAAAATAACATTTAAATGGAAAAAAATTATCTTTTCCCTTTTGTACTTTAGGTAAACGCACAGTAATAAAGATTTAAATCAGCAACTTTGTCTTCTAAGAATTGTGTGCATAAATGTCTCTTGTGTATGTATCATAAATGATTTAGAACAAATTCTTATAAAATCGAAATTAAATGAAAAAAAACGTAAAATCTATTTTAACAATGTGTTGGTTGCATAAAAAGAAAAATTATATTATAATCTTCAAATGAGGAATAACTAAACTTTTGCTTCTTACAATCAACAAACGTTTGGCGGTACATTTTGATTTCCACGGAAACCGCTTTTAAAACGACGCCAAGAATAACACTAAGTTAGAATAATTCGCATTTAGCTGGTGGCTTATCGCGTTCAGCGAGGAAATCTAGACGTATCCGGTAGGCTTACTTCAAAAACTGAAAAAAATGTTTTTTTCGCCATAACCTAGTAATTTTGAACCCAATCCAGAAGACAAGGGAACTCCTGGATAAAGTATTGGGAGAAATTTGCTTTCGTGGAGGACTTTTTGATGGAATTAACTAGCATTTGCGTTAAATGGAGAGGAAAACCACGAAATCCTTCCACGGTTAGCCTGATGGCAAGAGAACTCTAACCCATGCTCCATCTACCTCTAAGGATATTTTACGTTAGCACTGTAGTCAGTGCTACCCGGGTCCGGAATTCGAATTGACAAGTCATCGCTGGGATTTGAACCCGGTTACCTTATTGGAAGGCGAATGCTCTATCCCCTGAGCCACCACGGCTCATGCTTTGTTGTTATTTAATATGTCTTGCATTTTCTTTAGTTCATATTCTAGTTAAACAACAAGAAAAAGTTCCTAAATTGCAATCAATACGCGACTAACAAAACATTCTAAAATTTTATTTTTGTTACACAGTCACCAGACACATCAATCGCATTCGAATTTTTATTTTGAATGTGGCAGACAGTCTAAGAATCATCCTATTTCGATACAAACATGAATTTCAAGCGAGGGATCATCTTTCCAAACATTCTTTTCCCCTATCGAAATGGGAGGGCTGCCGATGCAAGCGATAAAAAAAAAAGTTCTAAATCGTAAAAATTGAAGGCAGGGATTGAAAAGAAAAGCTACCAACTTACGCATAAGAAAAATCGGATTTCATCGAGACTGGAAAATAGGGAGAGGAGTTTTGGAAGAAAATAGACTGAGGAATAAAATAACTATTGTTAAACTTTCTTACAATTCTAGCTTTCTTTTCACCGATTAAAGTGTTATATTATTTACGGACATAGTAAAAAAAAAACATCTTTCCATATTTTTTCCATTGATAACTTCCTGATTTTAACTTAAAGAATTAAATTAAGTAAAGAAAAGATGCATTAATAAAAAAGATGTGCATTTCTCTGTTTGTATTCAATGCTAAAGAGTCAGCAGTTGAAATTCCATATTTGCCATTTTGGCCCATTCTATATCTGGCCCTGATTCTTTCATCTTTATTTTCAAAAACGGGTATTATCTAATTGAATTATTATATCATTTAAATATTACATTTAGCACAAAATATAATTTTCAGCAAATGGAACCAATTCCCCGGACTAATGGGCAGGTAGAGACTGGTTGGTAGGGCCCTGGACTAACATTCGTGGGAACATGAGTTCGAATCCAGCTGGCCGAAGACTCCCCTTGTAGTTAAGTTGTCAATCTCTTTACAAGTATTTACCGTTTTTATGCTTCGTTGGGCAAAGCATAGCAGTGATTTCTTTCCACAGTTGATGGTGATAAAATAAAAAAAGTATTTTTATAATTTAAATTTTATCCTTGTCTTATATCCCCGTAGTTTTAAGTTTAAAGACGTAGTTACTTATGTAAAATCAGTTCGTGCACTGAATAATATTTTGATTTTGATCTAAAATATTTCTTTTTCTTATTTAGAATTATAAATATAGCCTGGTGCACGTAAAATCTGTTGGGTCACTAAGTCCTTCATACCCCAATTTTTTTAAAAAATTATACTTCTGGAGGTACTGAATTGGGGATTGCTCAATCTCTGGCTCAGGTCAAGATTATGATCTGTGGATGAATGAATGGGTCCACCCTATAAACGGGTGTGACGTATGGATGGGGCAGAAATCGAATTCTTGTTCATAGATGGCGCTGCTGGAAAACAAGATCAGTCGCATCCCTTACCTTAATGGGCGACAACAACAACAACAACTCATCTGCCCTGAAATGTCCGGCTTTGATTGGATGCAGTGCTGTGGAATCGGCAGTTGAAATTATGCACAAATATGCAAACGAATCTATATCATTTTTAATACTTCGCTCAGATTCAATAACGAATTTTCGTGGCACTCATGGCATGAAAATTTGCTATTGAATCTGAGTGAAGTATTGAAAATGAGATAGATTCGTTCGCATATTTGTTTTTTTTAAAAATTAACTTCGTTACTTATAAGGAAAGAAAGAATCTAAATAATCCTTATTAAAACAAAATTTAACCTGAAACATAAGGAAAACATTAGATAGGGTGCAAATTATCCGTCTCATCTATCTTTGGTATGAAATAAACGCCGTCAAAGTTTTAGTTCGTTTACTTTTAAACTAACAAAACAAAATTAACAAAACGTTCGATTTAGTCTTGAACAAGTGAGGATTTAAATACTAGCCTAAAATTTATCCTTTGTGCGTTTTTTCTTAATTTTATCTATCAGAATTATGGGTTAACGAAAATTGAAATAGATATAGGCTTACATTTATTGGTGTATCATAATTTACTTATGTTATAAGAAATTTAAAAACATTTTGTGCATAAACAGAAAGTAAATTTGGTTTAAAGTTATACGATCACTAAGTCACACTACAGCTCCGTACTGGATTTCCAAATCTGGCCTCCATTATTTATTTTCAAGAAGGGCATTATCTAAACATTGAATTATTATGCCATTTAAGTATTACATTTGGCACAAAATATAAATTTTAGCAAATGGAATCATTTCCTTTGAAATGATATTTTTTATTTCCAATGACTGGGGGGAATGAGCAAGGTACAGGACAAATACAGAACAAAAGCAAATACAGGACAAAAACAGAAGAGGAACAACATCGGAGAGAAGTAGTTCAAGAGATAGCCGAAGGCCATCGCCCCAAAAATCCTCTAGCTTCCCAATATCTAGAAGTATCAGTGTCTACACAGACACGCAGGTGATGTTTGTCCATGTATTCCATGCATTCTATGTAAAATCTTAATTATCAGGTGATACTATACAGATTTATAGCTTTTATGTGACTGAAACCGGTTTGCACTTGCTTACGTTAGAATATCAATTAGACGATATGTAGTATAAATTTGACGATAGGATAAATTAGACGATGTATTATATAAGTATAGAATATTTATTATATCAAGTATTAGTATATAATAATACTTAGATCTAATTATTAGACGTGCTGTCGTCTTTTTAATAATTACATGTTTTGAACGAGTTTATAGGCAATACTTTTTTATTTAAGCATAAATGTAATGGATTTTTATTCAAGAGATTTTTTATTGACTTCCTATTTGTATTTATTTTTAACGTATTGCATTACAATGGTAACCAATTGATACACAAATGTAAACAAGTGCAAACCGGTTTCAGTCGCGTAAAACAATAAAGCTGTATAGTATCACCAGATAATCAAGATTTTACATAAAATCTTACAGTCCGTTTAATAATTCGGCCAGGGACTGTAGATGATTGCAGAAATTTGGACTTATACTTAGAAATTATATTGCTTTGAAGAATGTAAACTTATAAACGCAGTAAAATAATTTTTTCAAAAGAATAATTCTATTAAATTAGCTTAAACATTTATTTTAATCATCACATAAAATAGTGATAAATGTTAATTTTTTAACAATTTTTGAAATTTAATAGTAGGATAATTTTATATTATATTACTTCTCCTTATTACTCTAAAACAAAGTCCATCAGACTCCAATAATAGGATATTTATATATCATAAAACAGCCCATAATATGCCTTGAATCGAATATCTAATAATTTTCCATTGTCGTTAAAAACTCCGAAGCGTGAGATAAAATCAAATCGCATTTTACGCGGGCAGTTACTTTGTTAAGTCACACAAACATAAAAAAATCATAAGATATGACTTTTTGAAGTTCTAAAATTGTAGCAAAAGCTGTCTAATGCTGCGTCTTATGATTTTAAGCATGCACATTAAGTTGTGCAAAACCTATATTATAAAGTTTAATCTTGAAAACAAAAACAAAAAATAAGCATGCCATTTTTTCGTTTGTTGTGCTTACAGTTGAGCAAAGAAATATCTCAAATTTTTAATACTCATTGGCAAAATAGGTGTTGTTTTGGGTTTGATAGCGTGCTCACCTTATTTGGATGTCATCACTATTTTCAACTGTGTTCAAGAGGAATAGTAAATAGTGCGCATGCGTCTTCATTGCATGCGTTGCTATGGCGACCGCTACTGATTTATAATTTTTTATGAATTCTTTTTTTCACTTTTAATTTTGTTATGCATTAAGTTGGTGATTTTATTTTTGAGATATGGGACCAGAGAGATCCCATAAATACTTCTCATGTTGTGAATAAAAGAGAATTTCATCATTTGAACGATATTTTTGTTTTTATTATTTGAATTAAGAATCAGAAATTCTAAGCTACAGTTCAAACTGGATCGTTTTCAATACTAATTCAGGTGAATATCACAAATAAAGAGGGTAAAAAAAATTAGACAACAACCAGTTTGCCAATGGGTAACCTGTGATTGCCTATCGGCGATCACGATTTTCTTAAGAATGGTTAATAGAAAAAATCTTAAAGTTTCTAGACAACAGATTTGTTTTTATTCTTTTTATCATTAACTGATTTGTATTAGATTTGTAGTTATCAGTTCCCTAGCCTTGTATTATCATTCTAGACTAGAGAACTCTTAGATTAAGTGCAGGCATTCACCTCTTGGAGGGTATCTTGATAAAACTAATGCATACTTGCCTGAAATAGAGAGGAAAACGACAGTAGAAAGGGATTCTAGCCCATGATCCACTAGGGATATATTAAATCAGTACCTTGATGGGTAATGTTTATGAATCGAACATTCATCAGCGGTATTCGCTTAATACTATAAATCTTCCTGTTATCGGTCAAATCTTTTGAACTAATTGAACAAATAAGAATTATAAATGAAAATATTGTTTTGCTTAGTTATTTTGTAGGGTAAACCAACCAGTGAAGGAACACGACCCAGTGAAGGAACATTTCATATATATTGATTAAAAATAAGATTTTGAAAGTTTTTCTTTAGATTGATTGGTAACAATAGCTTACTGCCAAACAATAGGAAGTCACCTAGCAATGTTTTGGATTACCTGGTCACATAGAGTTCTGTGGAAAATTTTTTGAATTCGTTATTATCTGTGCAACACCTTGTTTCTTTGACAAAATTATAAGGTGACAGGGTTATTCAGGGTGATATCTTTTTTTCTTTCTTGCGGACTGTACATGTAATGTTGCAAAAAAGAAATCAAAGGTACAATGAAACTCTTCTAACTCTTCTTTCCTTAAAATGAAGGAAATTTACTCAAAGTGATATTGATGACTTAGCTCTAATCACTTACATTNCTATTTGTATTTATTTTTAACGTATTGCATTACAATGGTAACCAATTGATACACAAATGTAAACAAGTGCAAACCGGTTTCAGTCGCGTAAAACAATAAAGCTGTATAGTATCACCAGATAATCAAGATTTTACATAAAATCTTACAGTCCGTTTAATAATTCGGCCAGGGACTGTAGATGATTGCAGAAATTTGGACTTATACTTAGAAATTATATTGCTTTGAAGAATGTAAACTTATAAACGCAGTAAAATAATTTTTTCAAAAGAATAATTCTATTAAATTAGCTTAAACATTTATTTTAATCATCACATAAAATAGTGATAAATGTTAATTTTTTAACAATTTTTGAAATTTAATAGTAGGATAATTTTATATTATATTACTTCTCCTTATTACTCTAAAACAAAGTCCATCAGACTCCAATAATAGGATATTTATATATCATAAAACAGCCCATAATATGCCTTGAATCGAATATCTAATAATTTTCCATTGTCGTTAAAAACTCCGAAGCGTGAGATAAAATCAAATCGCATTTTACGCGGGCAGTTACTTTGTTAAGTCACACAAACATAAAAAAATCATAAGATATGACTTTTTGAAGTTCTAAAATTGTAGCAAAAGCTGTCTAATGCTGTGTCTTATGATTTTAAGCATGCACATTAAGTTGTGCAAAACCTATATTATAAAGTTTAAACAAAAACAAAAAATAAGCATGCCATTTTTTCGTTTGCTGTGCTTACAGTTGAGCAAAGAAATAGTTCAAATTTTTAATACTCATTGGCAAAATGGGTGTTGTTTTGGGTTTGATGGCGTGCGCACCTTATTTGGACGTCATTACACTTTTCAACTGTGTTCAAGAGTAATAGTAAATAGTGTGCAGGCATTGCTATGGCGACCGCTGCTGTTTAATAATTTTTTATGAATTCTTTTTTTCGCTTTTAATTTTGTTATGCATTAAGTTGGTGATTTTATTTTTGAGATATGGGATCAGGGAGATCCCATAAATACTTCTCGTGTTGCGAATAAAAGAGAATTTCATCATTTGAACGATATTTTTGTTTTTATTATTTTAATTAAGAATCAGAAATTCTAAGCTACAGTTCAAACTGGATCATTTTCAATACTAATTCAGGTGAATATCACAAATAAAAGGGGTAAAACAGATGATAGACAACAGATTTGTTTTATTCTTTTTATCATTGACTGATTTGTATTAGATTTGTAGTTATCAGTACCCTAGCCTTGTATTATCATTCTAGACTAGAGAACTCTTAGATTAAGCGCAGGAATTCACCTCTTGGAGGGTATCTTGATAAAACTAATGCATATTTGCCTGAAATAGAGAGGAAAACGACAGTAGAAAGGGATTCTAGCCCATGATCCACTAGGGATATATTAAATCAGCACTTTGATGGGTAATGTTTATGAATCGAACATTCATCAGCGGGATTCGCTTAATACTATAAATCTTCCTGTTCTCGGACAAATCTTTTGAACTAATTGAACAAATAAGAATTATTAATGAAAATATTGTTTTGCTTAGTTATTTTGTTGCGTAAACCAACCAGTGAAGGAACACGACCCAGTGAAGGAACATTCCATATATATTGATTAAAAATAAGATTTTGAAAGTTCTTCTTTAGATTGATTGGTAACAATAGCTTACTGCCAAACAATAGGAAGTCGTCTAGCAATGTATTGGATTACCTGGTCACATAGTGTTCTGTGGAAAATTTTTTGAATTCGTTATTATCTGTGCAACACCTTGTTTCTTTGATAAAATTATAAGGTGAGTGTTTGTGTTTACCTGTATAAACTGAAATTAATTGTATGTTGTAGTTACATTTTTCTCACTGTGAAAACGAGAATTCAAAATATAGTTATTGAAGTTACTTTTTACTTTTTTTAAACATCATAGCATAATAAAGTACTGAGATAAGGGGATGTTCATTCCCTGGATTACCAAACGATGAAAAACCAGTGAAGGAACAAGTGTTCCTTTACTAGATTTTTTTCTAAGTTAATGAAAATGAAAGATAAACTTTAATTTTCTTGTACCTTTAGTGATGTTCCACATCAAAAGTATGTTAAGAATACGAAAAACAACTTCTAACCAGTGAGAGAACAGGCATGTTCCTTTACTGGGCATAGATTTCCCAGTGAATGAACAGTATGCGTTAATATGTTAACACTTTAATTTTAAATTCATGATTACAAAAAGAAGTTAACATTTTCCAAGTATTTGTATGTTTTAATTTCAAAAATACGCTTGTTTTTAAATATTTGTATGGCTTGCAAATTCATAAAGAGCATTAAAAAATAACCAAAATTAAGTGTTCCTTTACTGATACGAACTGTTCCCTCACTTGGTCTTCTTACTACTTGTTATTTGAACCTCCAAAACTTTAAAACAATATTATGTAAGTTATCTACAAATTTTTTTTACATAATTTGCAATTAGTAACAAATATGTTGACACATATGTAACAAATATGTTGATGAATTTTGAAATTAATATGATTTTTTAAAGGGCAAGTGAAGCTTAAGTGTTCCTTCACTGGTTAGTTTACCCTACACTGGAAGTTTAATGAATAAGAAATCTCACCTGCCGAATGATATATATGGAATTTTCCTTATTGGAATGTACTTTTTGAGAGAGTAAAATTTGATTACGGCTCAATATAAATGTGATGCACAATAAAGTGAAGAAAAACAGTGTTTATTACAAAGTGAAAAGGGTTTTTAATTTAAAATTACGATTTTTACTCTTGAACATAGTTTAAATGAATGAATTATTATTATTAGGAAGATTATTTAAAAAAAAATCGTATTATCCATTTGTTACGCAAAGGAATTTTTTGAAGTAGGTGCAGCGTAATGAAACTTTTAAATCAGTGGTTCCAAATTTATTTCGGCTATGGGACCCTAAACGATCAAATTAGTTTTACCAACTTTAAGAAGAAAAAACAAAAAAAGTTTATTAGCAGTCGTGCATATTTGAACAAAAAATATACAATTTAATTTGAAAACATTTAATGTGAAGATTGTTAAGATAACTGTTTTACCAATAAATACTTTATTTTATTTTATAACCGTCGTTGAACAGCTGACCCAATTTTCGGATTTTTGGCTTCTAATGTTCAGCTACGTAGCCTTGTCATTTTCAACCCAATTCAGAAGACAAAGGAACTCCTGTATCAAGTATTGGGAGAAATCGGCCTTCGTGGAGGACTTTTTTGTTGGAATTAACCCGCATTTGCGTTACATGGAGAAGAAGACCACGAGAACCTCTCACGGTTATCCTGATGGCAAAGGAAATTTCACGTCAGCACTGTGATCGGCGCTAGACGGATGCGGATTCATATCGACAAGCCATCGCTGGGATCGAACCCGGTTCACCTCATTGGAAGGCAAACGCTCCATTAACCTGAGCCGTCTCGGCTCTATCAATAAATATTAAAAAAAAAATCATATTATATTTTTTTATAATATTTAGGGGCCCTCAGAAGTACTGGGCCCTCTTTTCAGATGTTATAAATAAGGCACTATAAATAATTATAAAGATTAATTATTTACATTAATTAGTAATACACAGGCTTGTAAGGCTAAACTCCATTAAGCCTAACACTGCGAACTTCTCCTCAATTTAGCTATGTTAGTTATTACGAAATACTATCTATCATTGATTAGGATTAACTATTAATGTTAAAGTACTCCTAAATTCGTGCCGGCATTTTTATTATGGTGAAAAAAATGTGCAAGTTTACAGTACACTAATTAAACGTAACCATACTGTAATGTTTCCTACGCTTATTTACAAGGTACTTAGGTAGGTACTTAATTTACGTCGCTCTAGAGCAGCACAATGGGCTATTGGCGACGGTCTCGGAAACATCCATGAGGATGATCCGAAGACATGCCATCGTAACTTTTGATTCTCTGCGGTGGGGATGGCTCCTCTCCTGCTTCGGTAAACCCAACGACCAGCTTGCAAAGTCGTGCACTTTACTGTAGAACATTTTAACGAGGATTAATACCGCACAGCCTTGGTCCTTACCCAGGATGATCAAAGTTGTCACCCATCAGCTTACTGACAGCTGCCAGTGACGCTTGACTTCGGTGTTCTACTGGGAACCGTGTCTTTACGATCAGTCCATTGCGCGATGCTTATTTAAAAAATATGAAATATGAATGAAATAAGAGTGACAAAATATGAAGACAAAAAATATTTCCCCTGGTTTATTTCCAAATATGAATTAAGGCATTGAAATGGTTATTTAATCCCCTGCCAGTGTCGCCCGAATCTAGTTCGAATCCAGTTCGAATCCAGTTCCAGTGTCGCCCGAATCCAGTTCCAGTGTCGCCCGAATCCAGTTCGAATCCAGTTCCAGTGTCACCCGAATCAAGAACTACTACGTGCATTATTTGTGATGCCCGAGCTGACTTCGGGCAAGAGAAAAATTAATGTTTCTATTTTGTGAAGCCCGAGCTGGTTCCGTTTCTACTTTGGGACACTTAATTCACTATTTCCCTAATAGATGGCATTAGCGGTCCTAGGCTTTCACCGATTACGATTTCAGTCGAGGGAGGGAAATGGGTGTGTGGGTTTTGGGATAGACCACACTGTAAAAGATTTGTAAAATTTATATATTGAAAATCATATTGTTGTGTTTTTATGTTATAGTATATTAGTTATATTGTATTTAGATTCAAAATTTTGTTTAATTTGCTTTAACTGAATAAGATGTGTGTGTGTGTGTAATCCATTACTTTTTTACATAATAAATACAGTAGTTATTGCATTTGAAATTTTATTTTTGTACTAAAAAGCAATTTTCTAACTTTTAAAATAATAGTAACTTTTATAATAATATAAATTTATTAACTTTTATAATGATATAAGGAACAAAATTAAACAGTCAAAAGAATTGTTCCATTTTCGGTCCATTTTTCTGAATGTCACTGTTAAGGGTTTAAAAAAGCATTAAATGGAAGAAAATGCTTTTTAATCTCACTGTTACTGCAAAGGCCGTTATTAATCGTATTAGAGTGAAGCTCATTTTAGAGCATTTATTCTCAAATCAAAAGGCCGTCTAGACAAAGAGCGTATTTCTCCCCTGAGGTCAGAACAAATTGGAATTGTAAAATAGTCATCAAGTCTGTGCATTTAATGAGTTTCGATTTTCCCTACGAATCTCGAGTAACACGTGACTTCAAAAAGGTATAGATTTGGTACAATTCTATGCAAGACCGAGATTGCACGCTATAGTCCCTGACCAGATTATTAGACACACTGTAAGATTCTATGTGAAAGTTTAATTATCAGGTGACACTATATAGCTTTATTGTTTTGATGCCGCTGAAACCGGTTTGCATTTATTTACGTTAGTGTATCAATTGGTTAAATTAGACGACATACAATATAAATTCGACGATTAGATAAATTAGACGGTATATTATATAAATACAGAATAATTACTATATCAAGCATTATATTAGTCTATTATAATAATTAGACCAAATTATTAGACGCACTGTAGTTTTTTAATAATCACATGAGTTGCACGAGTTTATAGGCAATACTTTTATATTTAAACATATATGTAATTTACTTTTATTCGGGAGATTGTTTATTATACTTCCTATTTGTATTTACTTTTAACGTATTGCATTACAACGTATTGCTTAATCTTCAGGTGATACTATACAGCTTTATTGTTTTACGCGGCTGAAACCGGTTAGCACTTGTTTACGTTCGTGTATCAAGTGGTTAAATTAGACAATATGTCATATAAATTTGACGATTGGGTAAATAAGACGATATCTATATATATAAAAGTGAATGTGTGT
>NC_092209.1:79958333-80014202 GCF_043381705.1 Parasteatoda tepidariorum | reverse complement strand
TATTTATTTCTTAAATTTCAGCAAACAAATTCCGAAGTTCTTGAAACGCAAAATTTTGTCCCACTAGAGCAAAAAAAGAAAAGTTTTGTTTCCTAGATGGATTCAAAAACTAAAGAAATTTTAATTCGTTCGTAATCATGTATTTTTGCGTATTGTGAGATTTAAAAAAATACAAGTAAAGTTAGATATCATCGTGAAAAAAGTGATGATGAAATAGTAATGATGATTTGATTTTAATACAGGACTATTTATAACTATGTCAGATATTTCAAAACGCTAAATTTGGAAATAAAAACTGAAATGTATAAAGCAGAAACGAGTCTTGCTGTTATTACTGAAACAGTTACGGGTTTATTTAAAGTTGTTGTGTTTTAATATTGTTGTCTTAATTCTATTCTAAAGGAAACTGGTGCTAGCATTGATTTATTTTGTAAGGGTAAACTAACTTCAAACATGTTAACTTGTGAATGGCCTTTGTTAAATTGTCCTCTGAAGCAAATCCAAATGGTTACATAGCTTCAGAAGTTGAAGTCGAATGTAAATATTTGCATGTTTTGATTAGGTGGTCGATAACAGATTAAGTAAATTAAAGTAAATGTAAGCATTAATGGAAAGTATCAGCGAAAAATATATTAGTAAAAAAGTATATGTGTGCGTATATAAAGACGATATTCTCCGTGTAAGCACAAAAATAGTGAATCAGACTTTTTAAAAAGATAGCTCTTGAATTACTGGTGAATTGTGAAAGGAAAAAAGATGAGTTTGAAAACTAATAATTTGAAACCAAAGAATTCTTCAATCTAGGTTAGAAAATAGTTAAGTGCCAATTGAAAAATGTTTGTCAGGGGATCATAAAATCAGTAGCTGCTGGTACTAATGAAAATAATCCTTTGAGAAACACTAGTGAAACCTAAAATTGTTGACAATTTACTTCAATTTTCTACCCATTATATTTGTTTCAGAAAAATTAATTCCGGCCATTGACCCGTCATAATTTTTGGCTTTACAATCGAATAATCACATATTAAACTGAAAATGTTATATTTGAAACGGTGCGTCTTAAGTATGCTAATTTTCTAATTCAGAAAGTATAATTATAATTATCTAAATATATAATTTTTCTAAAAATTTTTTGACACTCAATTCTAATTATTTTTTGACACTCAAAATNATTCACCCGTCACAATTTTCGGCTTTACAATCGAATAATCACATATTAAATTAAAAATGTTATATTTGAAACGGTGCGTCTTAAATATATGCTAATTTTCTAATTCAGAAAATATAATTACAGTTATCTAAGTATATAATTTTTCTAAATAGTGGTGCGATTTTATTTTTTTAAACTCAAAATATGAGTTTACTTAATATGAGTCCTAAAAATATGACTCTAAATAAAATTAGTAAAAGCGATCTAGGTTTCAGGCATATACCTTTTCTTGTATTTCATTTTTCTCAGAAAACTAATTGTATGATTTGAGAAATGTTTGCTTGCAACTGTAAAATATTTTTCTCAAAAATAATCTATTACAAATATAATTTTAAATAAATATTACCTATTTTTTATTATTTCATTTTAATTTGATAAAAAATTTTAGAGCAATACTTTTGCCTCGCGTTAAATTTTACCAGCTCTTTATACGGTGTAGAAAATTTTATCAAAGTTCAGAGAAAAAAGTTAAGTAGTGGTATTATAAGCGCAGAATTGAAATAAAGCAGCTATCACTTAATTAAAGAACTATTTCATCTTAAGCAGAAATAGTCGTGACAGAAATATATAATGATTTGTAAGATTTGAAACCAGGTAATCCTTATTTTTACCTCCTAAATATTAATTAATTTTGACACTACTTTTTGTTAAAACCCTAAAATTACACTGATATCAAATATTTAAGATTTCCGAAAGCCTTTAAAATATTTGCCTTTCAACTTATTTTAATCTAAAGTTCTAGAAATTAAATAAAACAATATTCATCCATTTAAAAAGAAAAATTCTATGTTTCTAAGATGGCTACAAATATCCAATACAAAATATATTAGTTTGTATTGTTCTATTTCATTCCTATTTTGGCGACTCGAGACTAAATGATTTTTGGAGAAAAAAAATGGAAGTAAAATGAGACAGTTTAATGAAAAATGTGATTATGTAATTTTTTTTATTTTATTGCTTGAAGTGTGGTTTTCTAATGATTGAGTTGTTCAATGATTTCGACCAACATCTGTTCTTAGATATCAATTGATAAGAGATATGATTGATTTGTTTTGTGCTAGTGTTAAATCCTTTTGTAAGGATGATCTAAATTCAAACATGTTAACTGGAGAATGGGCTTCTGTAAAATCTTCTTCTAAAACAAATCCAAATGGTTACGTAGCTTCAGAAGATGTAGCCAAATGTAAATATTAGCACGTTTATTTTAGGTTGATTACATATTAAGTAAATTAAAATAAATGTAAGTATTAATAGAGAGTTTCAAAGCAAAAAGTGGTAAAAAAAAGTATATGCATGCTAAGTAATATAATAAAGCATATGTATACATAAAGACGATTTTCGTTGTAAGTACAAAACTGGTAAATTAGATTTTAAAGAAATAACTCTGAAATAACAGGTGAAATGAAAAAAGAAAAAATAATAAATTTGAAAAACAGTAAAATGATACGAAAGAAATGTTCAACCTAGGTTAGAAAATATTGAAATGCAAATTAAAAAATAATGTAAGTCAGGGATCATGAAATCAATAATCTTCTGCAACTGCTGGCACTAATGCAGATTGGTACTAAGTTAATAAACTGAAACCTAGGAATTGTTCAACCTAGGTTAGAAAATAGTGAAATGGCAATTAAAAAATGCATGTTAAGGATTATAAAATCAATAATTTAATGCAACTGATGGCACTAATGCAGACTGGTACTAAATATATATTGTAACCAAAGAACTGTTCAGCCTAGGTAGGAAAATAGTGAAATGGCAATTAAAAATAATGTTTGTTAGGGATCATAAAATCAACAATCTACTGCAACTGCTGGCACTAATGCAGACTGGTACTAAATTTATAAACTGAAAACTAAGAATTGTTCAACCTAGGTTAGGAAATGGTGAAATGTCAATTAAAAAATAATGTAAGTTAGGGATCTTAAAATCAATAATCTTCTGCGACTGCTGGAACTAATGCAGACTGGTACTAAGTTAATAAACTGAAACCTAGGAATTGTTCAACCTAGATCAAAAATAGTGAAATGTCAATTAAAAAATTTATGTTATGGATTATAAAATCAATAATTTACTGCAACTGATGGCACTAATGGAGACTGGTACTAAATATATATATTGAAACCAAAGAACTGTTCAACTTAGGTAAGAAAATAGTAAAATGGCAATTGAAAAATAATGTTTGTCAGGGGATCATAAAATCAGTAGCTACTGGTACTAATAAAAATTATCCTTTGAGAAACCCTAGTGAAACCTAAATTGTCGACAATTTTATCAATCTTCTACATATTATGTTTGTCTCAAAAAGTTAATTCCGGTCATTAACCCGTCTCCATTTTCGACCTTGCAATCTGGAAATCACATATTAAATTGCAAATGTCACGTTTGAAGCGGTGCGTCCTAAATAAGCTAATTTACAAATTCAGGAGATATAATTATCTCTATACATATAATTGTTCTAAATAGACAGGCAATTTTATTTTTTGACACTCAAAATATGTGTTTACTATCATCCTTAAAATATGAATTTGAGTAAAATACGACTTTGATAAAACATTTTACAGCAATACTTTTGCCTCCCGTTAAATTTTTACCAGTTCTTTACTCCCTGTAGGAGATTTCTATCAAAAAAATAAGGAATTATAATAGCAGGAATAAAATTTGGTCACCTTAAGCAGAAATAGTTGTCGATAATGTATAGTGACACTTATTAATTAAAGGTAAAAGATGCTTGCAATTTAAACGAAAAGGAAAAGAAATTATTGCATTTATTTATGATTGCTACTTCGCATGTTTAGGTTATGTTTATAGTTTCACATGTATTAATTATATTTATAGAACTCTATTGTTTCCTAGAAAAGACCAAACAAACGCGTAAGTAGTTTAATTTTAAAATTAGTTATATGCATTGTAAAAAATGAATATCATTTATTTTTGAATATCATTAAACCATTAACTTGAATTTCGTTTGTTTTTTTTTAAATTTTATGAAATAAATATTTAACGAAATACTTTGACTTACAATTTTAAATCATCTTTCTAATCTTTACACTTACTTCTTTCAACAGCATCTTTTATTTCTTCAGTCTTTAAAAACTTTCACTCAAATTCAAAAAATAACCTTCACACACGAAATCTAAACGTAAAATGAACTCAATAATGATTTTTATATATTGTTCAAATTAGCTTGCAACAATGGATACTTTTACAGCTAACAATACTTGTTACTTTTGACTAATTGCTTAACTACATCTTTTTGCTTTGTTGAAACAGTGGTGTACACAAAAAAAATTTAAAGACCAACTCAATAGCCATTGTTGGAGAGTGAATTTATTTAATTTTTCGAATACACAAGGAATCATAATTTATATAGATTTGACATTCAACTCGACACAATTAGTATTTTATCAGTGTTTTTCGCAAAATCCACCCCAAACAGATATTTTTAAAATCCTTGCAAAAATTTATACAAATATTCTAAATTAGCTTAGCTAATGTTCTGTAAAGTATGAAATAAGACAATCGTTTTATTTTATCTCCTAAATGCTAATTTGAGTTATTCTTTTGTTTTACTTTAGACATGATTTTTAAAATATATATTTATACTATAATATATATTTCAAAAGGTCCTTCCTCTCTATAAAAAAATTTGACAAGAGGGTCAATGGATTGCCAGGGTTAAACTAAAGGAAACTAAACTAAAGGAACTAAACTAACTGAACTAAACTAACTGAACTAAACTAAACTAAAAGATTAAACTAGGATTAAACTAAAGGATTAAAATTAAAGGATTAAACTAAAGGTAAACAAGGCCAGAGGGGACGTGTACTTTTTATTTTACATTTTATAACCGTCGTTGAGCAGCCGACCCAATTTTTTAGGTTCACGACTACTAATGTTCAACTCCGTAACCTTGTCATTTTGAACCCAATCCAGAAGACAAGGGAACTCCTGGATCGAGTATTGGGAGAAACTTGCGTTCGTGGAGGACTTTTTGATGGAGCTAACCCGCATTTGCGTTGCATGGAGAGGAAGACCACGAGTACCTCCCACGATTAGTCTGAAGGCAAGGGGATTCTAACCCATGATCCATCTACCATTGAGGATATTTCACGTCAGCACTGTGGTTGGTGCAAGCCAGATGCGGCATTCGTATCGACTGGGATTCGAACCCGGTTCGCCTCATTGGAAGGCGAACGCCTTATCCCCTGATGATACATTCACTNAGTATGAAATAAGACAATCGTTTTATTTTATCTCCTAAATGTTAATTAGAGTTATTCTTTAGTTTTACTTTAGACATGATTTTTAAAATATATATTTATACCATAATATATATTTCAAAAGGTCCTTCCTTTCTAATAAAAAAATTTGACAAGAGGGTCAATGGATTGCCAGGGTTAAACTAAAGGAAACTAAACTAAAGGAACTAAACTAACTAAACTAAACCAAAAGATTAAACTAGAATTAAACTAAAGGATTAAAATTAAAGGATTAAACTAAAGGTAAACAAGGCCAGAGGGGACATGTACTTTTTATTTTACATTTTATAACCGTCGTTGAACAGCCGACCCAGTTTTTAAGGTTTACGACTACTAATGTTCAATTCCGCAGCCTTGTAATTTAGAACCCAATCCAGAAGACGACGGAGCTCCTGGATGGAGTATTGGGAGAAACTTGCCTTTGTGGAGGACTTTTTGATGGAGCTAACCCGCATTTGCGTTACATGGAGAGGAAGACCCCGAGAACCTCCCACGGTTAGCCTGAAGGCGAGGGGATTCTAACCCATGATCCATCTACCACTGAGGGTATGTAACGTCAGCACTGTGGTCGGTGCAAGCCAGATGCGGAATTTGTATCGATTGGGATTCGAACCCGGTTCGCCTCATTGGAAGGCGAATGCCTTATCCCCTGATGATACATTCACTGCAATCCTATGCTGCTATTGGTCTTTTGCCTTCAGTTAAATGTTTATATAGGAATATTTCATTGAAATGTGCTGCAGACAGAAGCGACCGATTTTCCGGGGCTAAAAGTGTATGCATACCAAGACGGGAAAAAAACTGGTACGGAAGACCAGTTCATTCTAGCATTTTTATCAAGAAAAATAAAAATTTCGAGAAAAATAAAAGAAATAAGATTTTTTCTCACAATTATAGCTGTTGTTGTTCATTTACGTCGCACTAGAGCTGCACAATGGGCTACTGGCGACGGTCTGGGAAACATCCTTGCGGATGATCCGAAGGCATGCCATCGCAATTTTGCTCCTCTGCAGAGGGGATGGCATCCCCGCTTCGGTAGTCCAACGACCAGTACGCGAAGTTGAGCACTTTACGATAGAACTGTTTAACGAGGACCAATACAGCACACCCTCGGTCCCTACACAGATTGATCCAAGTGGTCACCCACCGGTACACTGACCACAACCGGTGATGCTTCACTTCAGCGATCTGCTGGGAATCGTGTCTTTACGATCAATCCACTGCGGGGCTCATAATTATGGCATTTATATAGAGCTGCTTTTTTTCTCAAGAAAACGTACATATGGATGAATAATTTAAACAAGTGAATATATTTGCTTATCCCGGTAACTATTTAAAACAGAAATGGTTTTTACCACAAGTGTGTTCTCTTTTCCATGGTATTTGCTCATTGCTTGAATGATATATTATGTCACTTTTTAATTTTATTTAGTGGAGAAGTCGGCTGTAATTTTTATTTTGTACGGAATGTTCATAGAAGCCTATATCTAAAATAAATCAATATTCATTTTATACAGAAGAGCGTTTTCCTGTAGTTTAGAGATACGATTTTTAACTACCGAGGAAGTTACAGGCTTATTCATCTTCCAATGAAATAAAGAAATTTTTAATACCACATAACTTCTGGCACTGAAGTCGATGGCTGCATTTTTTCTTCCTTTTTCTATTTTACATAAGTAATAATGAATTTTGATATTTATTTTTAAAATTTATTATAAATAAGAAATTTAAATGCATTTTAAGTAAATAATAATGAATTTTAATATTTATTTTTAAAATTCAAAATAAATAATAATTTTAAATAAATAACAATTAATTTTAATATTTATTTTTAAAATTTAGAATAAATATTAATTTTAAATAAATTTTAAATAAATAATAATTTTAAATAAATTTTAAATAAATAATAATTTTAAATAAATTTTAGATAAATAATAAATTTAAATGAATTTTAAATATATAATAATGAATTTAAATATTTATTTTTAAAATTACGAAACATTTTAGATCTAATACTTTTACCTAACGCTAAATTTGTACCAGTACTTGCAGGGAGATTTTATCAATGTCTGGCGAAAAAAAAATCATGTTATGATCTAAGAAATGAAAATTTGATCATGTTAAGCAGAAATAGTTATCTTTAATTTATTGTGACACTAATTAACACGATTTTTCGAAGTTCTTTCTCCAAGGAAAATAAAAAATCAACAATTTAAGTGCCTTACATTTGAAGCAAAGCTATAATTTCAAATTATATATATATCATCTTGGCGTAAAGAATTATAGCTCGTTCACCAGGAGTTGGCACTTGGCTCCGCCTTCATCACGTGGTACGATACTATTTCGCTATTTTAGGGAGAAGGTTGTGAGCAATCCTGAACAATGTTGCTATTTGGCGATCGTTTGGCAAAAATATTTATTTCGCAAACTTTATGTGAATTTTTTTAACAATGAATATTTCATAAATTTGATGATATTTTACACTATTTTTTATGATATTTCTTTCTTTTGAGTGAATAGTTTGTCCATTATGAGACATTTCGCTGGGAGAACAACAGTTTTTAAATTTAAACTATATTTAATTAGCTAGTGTAACAAAAGGTATATTAGCAGATGATAAAGCAAAGTAAGTGAAAAAGAATTTACTTTCTGTGTTTGGCGCAAATTAAGGGTTGTCTCAATTTCAACAACGGAGATGTTTTTCCTCTAACTCCCCCGCGCTGAAATGAACTCTGCGTCCGAGGAGGTGGAGCCAAGTCTCAACTCCTGGTGAACGAACTATATCTGGATGCTAGAACAAATATCTTAAATATTTCAAAAGTTATTAAACTTCTTTAAAAATCGCCAATTTGGCGATATTTTCCCCCGAGTTGAAAAGTATCAAAATCACTAACTTTTCGTCATTTTTTATGAGCCCAGATAATGCGACATTGGAGTAAGTTTGAGACCGTCATAGCCTGGTTTGAAGAGCACCGGGTCCATGTACAAGAGTTTGCGAGTTTGATTCCCGTCGGTCGAAGACTCCTCGTGTAGTAAAATGGTGACTAATACAAGTTAAATCTGTCGAGTCGCAAAGTCCCCCATGTTCCCATAACAAATCAATACCTATGGGGGTGAGCCGCGAAGGCTCAGGGAATAGAGCGTTAGCCTTCCAATGAGGCTAACCGGGTTCGAATCCCAGTAGATACGAATTCCGCATCCGGCTTGCACCGACCACAGTGGTGAAGTGAAATATCCTCAGTGGTAGACGGATCAAGAGTTAGAGTCCCTTTGCCGTCAAGCTATCTGTGGAAGGTAGCTCCATGTAATGCAAATGTAATGCAAATGCTGGTTTGTTCCATCAAAAAGTCCTCCACGAAGGCAAATTTCTCCCAATACTTGATCCGGGATTTCCCTTGTCTTCTGGATAGGGTTCAAAATTAGAAGGATACGGAGTTGAACATTAATAGTCATAAATCCAAAAATTTGGGTCAGCTGTTCAACGACGGTTATAAAATATAAAATAAAATAGTTCGAACTTCAAAAATAAAATAGTTCAAACTTAGTTATTAAACTTCTTTAAAAATCACCAATTTGGCGATATTTTCCCCCTAGATGAAAAGTATCAAAATCGCTGTCTTTTTCTTAATTTTTGTCATTTCTTATGAGCCCAGATAATGCGACATTGGAGTATGTTTTCAAATGCTACAAATTTAAACTACAAACGCTTTCCATTTTCACAACAAAACAGTGACTTCTCTCCATAATGACGTTTTGCGCCATTTTCAGAATATAGTTTAAACTTGATCTAACAGTCAGGAGTAACCGTTGCAAATTAACAACTGTTATGAAATTAGTATATAATACTCAAAAAAGCATAATGAACAACGGAGTTTTCGAAAGACAGCCTTAACAAAAACCATAAAATGGCTGATTTTCAATGATATTGTACAGTCAACAAAACTGAAGGAAAAAAAATTAATTTCATTTCATTACAATTCTTACATTTAGTTTATGTTTATAATATTTTAAAATATATTATGGCTTTTAATTATAATGATTGTATTCTTAGAAAGAGATAATTCAAACATCAAACTCACAAATAGTTTCATTTTAAAGATACTTAAATGCATTGCTATGAAAAAATTTAAAATATTTTGAGTACCATTAAACTATTTGCAAACTGTATTTTTTTATTCTTTTATATTTTATAAACTAAATATTTTTAATATTTAAACTTACTATTTTCTACCAGCTTTCTTCAACAACTTTTACTCATCTTCAAAACGCACCCTTCAGATATGAATTTCAAACACAAAATGAATTCAATAATGACTTTTACTTATCGTTTAAATTAGTTTTCAACAATGAATGCTTCATAAAATACTATTTGTTACTTTTGACTCCAATTGTTTAACTATATCTATTAGCTCTGTTATAACAATGGTGGACCAAAAAAAAATGAGAATTCAAATATAACTAAACAGCCATTGTTAGAGAAAGAATTTTAGTTTTTAAAAGTGTAAAACAAAGCGAAACATGATTTTCAAAGATTTGCTGTATAATTTTACGCAATAAGTACTTAATCAGGTTGTTCTACAAAATCTGGCCTAAACATATATTTTTAGAAGCTCCATAAAATCGTAAATAAATTAGGAATTCCAAATTAATAAACATAATGATCCATATGATCATGTTAACACTTTGAATGACACGCTAATTTTACATGGCTTGCCCGTCTGGCCAAACGGTAAATAACTACTAACTAAATTCGCAAATATTAGGCAGATTTTGCTGGTTTTTTAAAAAGTTTAGCATTACATATCCCCAAAGAAATTTGGTGAATTACATTAGCCAACGAATTGTTTAGAAATAGTGGTGAATAAAAGTCTACTAAATTTAATTCATTAAACGAAAAATCACAATTAATAAACTACCACTTGATAATATTTATTCGCTGTCCGGAGCAAGTTGGCATCTCTGTGTATATAAATAAAACTATTTTTGTGTGCTATATTTCATAAAGTTCTTCAAACCATTTTGGTAACGTTAGCAATATAAAAAAAATTAAAAATTTACTGGAACTGTGTGTTTCTAATAATCTTGACACCGGTTATCCCCGTGGCGCTACAAACAAATGCAGTGCCGGTCACCGGTGACCCCCATGGCATTCAATGTGTTAAGAACCCCCCCCCTCCTCCATGTTAACTCAAGTTATTCTTTTATTTTACTTTACTTTAAATTTGGGTTTTGAAATATAAATTAACGATTTGTTTCATAAATAGATATTTATATAAATATTTAATTGGAATATTTGACAGGTGTAGTCAACGAGTCACCTAAAGCTTAACTAAGGGAAACGAGAGCAACCGGGGACATGCACCCTATGAACTAAAATAATCAAAATAGTTTTTACCTACCAAAAACTTTTCCGAATTAAAGGGAATAAATTTAAGCACTAAAACTTTCCGGTCGATGTTCTAAAGCTAAAAAGCGATATTAAAACATTTAAAGTTTTTGAAACAATGCTTTCGTATCGCACAATTATCACGTGTGGCTCGCAGCACTTTGTCTCAGAAAAAGAACAGTACAATCATCTCCACCCACTAAAATCTGCTTTATTCTACGCTGTTCTGCGTGGGCGCATCAGTCTTTAGTACACCTTTACATTCACCTTCATTCTCACATGTGTACTAGTTTATCAGTTCAGATACACTTCTCTTATCTGCCTTTGCAAATCTGGTATCAATATCACTATGTTTAAATTTGGCAACCCTTATCTAAATTCTACAAAACCCTTTGCAAATCAGGTAGTGTTGTTATTAAATATGGTCAGTATCGCAAATGAAAACTTTTCTCGTTTCCACACCAGATGGAGACACCACTGCTTGCTTTCGAAACTTAAGATTCCTAATTTTTGTTTTTTTCCCCATTCTATTAAAATATGCCATGTCTTTCTTTAGATGGAACTACGGATGTATTTTATGTTTTTCGTCTCTCATTTTATTGAGTCGTTCAGTTTTTAAGCTTTATTTTCTTTATACAGCTCATTCTCCATACTTTTTCTAATTGAAGATGATTTTCAATTGCAGCACCAGAACTTGTACATAATTTTAAGAATGAACCACTAATTTTAAGTTAAAAATGGGTGATAAGTCTTGATTAAACGTTAAAGAGCCGATGTTCCATTTTTGGGAACATGCCTCTTTTTACAACTTTTAAAGACTGATAAATTAAATCTCTACTTCTTTATTTTTCATATTATAACCGTCGTTGAACAACCGACCCAATTGTTTGGACTTACGACTACTAATGTTCAACTCAGTAGCCTTGTAATTTTTGACACAATCCAGAAGACTAGGGAATTCCTGGATCGAATATTGAGGGAAATTTGCCTTCGTGGAGGACTTTTTGATGGACTACATGGCGAGGAAGACCACGAGAACCTCATACGGTAAGCCTGACGGCAAGGGGACTCTCACCCATGATCCATCTACCACTGAGGATATTTCAAGACAGCACTGTGGTCGGTGCAAGCCGGGTGCGGAATTCGTATCAACTGTGATTCGAAATCTTTACTTCTTAGTGATTACAAATGAACATAAAATTAAAAATATGATCGTGAAAGACCGAAATCAAGGGAATGTCGACATTGTCACCAGTGAATCTTACAGTCGCTTTGGTGAATGTCCGGTGTTATATCCGATTTGATATTAATTTATTCGTTGATATTATTGCATTTATTATTGACTATTGTCAACATTCACTTGTGGAAGTCAACAACCACGGTCATTCACAGCAACATATTGTGACTAACCACTTATCAACTACTAACCTCATTTTAATTCACCCCCTTAGTCAAAAACTATCCCTTAAGTGCTGAGGCCAGTTACCTCGTTTGCACAATGTTCCACAGTTTATTTTGAATACAAGTAATTGCTGTGCTTTTTAATCAAATTGGTTGTTAATTGAATAAAATATAATTTGTATCCAACACACATTTTATTATCATTGTGCAAAGGTCATAAAGGCAATTTCCTCATTACTGCAAAATGAACGCTTGACACGGTTAAAAATGAGAGAAAATTTTTATTTGATAAGCAGGATTGCCAACTACTGCGCTTTTTCTGGAATATTTTCCTTACTTTTTAACCTTTTCGGGACGGGTGAGTCATAAATGTTTTTTTTTCTAATGACAAGGCAAAAGGTAAAAATAGAAAGATGAAATAAATAACAAATACAAATGTACGTAGGATAACAAAGAAAGAAGACCGAAGTCATTGCCTTAAAAGTTCTCTTGCTTCCCAATATCTTGAGGACTCAGTGTGTCCATGAAGGGGCACACATAGAAGCAGGTGGTCCCTGCCCAATTTCTCTCCAGATTTACAAAGTGGACAAAAAGGCGTGGTGGAAAGGCCTATGCGGTGTAAGTGAGCAGAAAGACAATCGTGGCCTGTATATAAGCGGAAGGCCGCAACTGCATCACGTCTTGGTTTGTCAGGAATTAAAGAAGAGCTTACATTTCTCCAACTTTTCAAAGCTGTGCGAGTCTGAAGGTCTTGCAATGAGTTGGTTTTACATAAATTTTTAAGGAACAGTTTGATTTTCCAAAAGGAAGTTGCCGTATTTGGTTGTTGTAGCAAATTGGCACCTTTCTTGGCAAGTAAATCTGCCTGCTCATTGCCCCAAACACCACAATGGGCTGGCACCCACTGGAGGACTATTCGTTTTCCCCTCAAAAATAAAGACCTCAAGAGGTCTTGACATCGGGAAATCTCAGGTGTCAAGGGACGTTCATGTGAGCTAATTGATTGTATGGCCGCTTGTGAGTCCGAGAAGAGAACTGCATTTTCAAATTTGTGTTGGAGGGCCAGTAGCTGCTGAGTCATAAATGTAGTCGAACGGAATCAGAATCAAGAGAGTTAAAAAGCGGTAGCTTAAATTTGGGCCTAGCTAATTTGACAAGACTTATTTTTGCTTTCACTTTGAATCTAACACATCCAATCCTTCCCAGAAAGCATATAACCTTACGGCAAACCTTGTGTCGGAATTTTCATTTTATTGTCACGAAAATGTGTTTGTACTAAAAAACCTTTTTTCAATAGTGCAAAAATATTGCAGTTTCATACCTTTTATCCTAAAAAGATTAAAAATTACTTTTTAAGGCTTTTTTAAAAACTATTGTCACTTAGGTCCATAATGACGTTTTATCTGACGTCACACTAGCGATAGAATCAAATTGCATTGTCCATTAAAATTCCATGACAAGGTGGATTTTAGCTGAGCATACGAGACTTTGCGAAAAGAAACCTTAAAATTACCAAGATTTAAGATTATTTTCACCCTGAGACTAGCTTTATTAAAGGTTTTTTTCACGCTTGAAAACCCTAAGTCAACCTCGATTTAAGGTTTTTATATAACAGGTTGTTTTCCATGGCTTTGGATGAGGGTAATGTGCGTAGATTAGAGTAGATTGTCGCAGATCTCGTTTTAAGGTTACAAACCTTTTCAGATTTAGATTGAAAGGTTTTTGCTGAATGAAAATAACTCTTATTTTGCTATCTGGGCTTGCGTGTTAATAGTGTAACTATACAATTTTTAATTCGAACTAAGTGGTGGTGAATTAAATAAAGCAAACTATTATTACCCCGCCCACAAATAAACTGCTATAAAAATAGTTTGGCTACCAGTTTTATATATTTTTACCTCGACACTCTGAGAACACATATATGACTAGCCCGTCTCGAAGAGGTTAAATGACAATGTTTCATTTTTAGAACATTTTTTTTTTTCAAATTGTTAAACACTGGAAACAGCATGTGTAACTGGATAAACAGAATGTTCCTAGCAGCCAAAATTTATTACTTAAAAAAATTTATATATTATCTAGTATATATTTGGTTCTGTTGTAGCTTTTTTCTGTTGTAGGCATCTCTGTGTATATGAATAAAACTATTTTGGTGTGTTCTATATTGCATACATTTCTTCAAACCATTTTAGTAACGATAATAATATTAAAAAAATTAAAAATTTACTGGAATTATGCGTTTCTAATAATCTTGGCACCGGTTATCCCCGTGGCGCTACAAACAAACTCAATGCCGGCCACCGGTGACCCCCATGGCATTCAATGTGTTAAGAACCCCTCCCTCAATGTTAACTCGAGTTATTCTTTTCTTTTACTTTACTTTAAATAAGGGCTCTGAAATTTAAATTAAAGATTTGTTTCATAAATAGATATTTATATAAATATTTAATTGGAATATTTCACAGGTGTGGTCAACGGGTCNTGTTAACTCGAGTTATTCTTTTCTTTTACTTTACTTTAAATAAGGGCTCTGAAATATAAATTAACGATTTGTTTCATAAATAGATATTTATATAAATATTTAATTGGAATATTTCACAGGTGTGGTCAACGGGTCACCCAAAGCTTAACTAAGGGAAACGAGAGTAACCGTTTACGATGACTAATGCTCAACTCAGTAGCCTTGTAATTTTTGACCCAATCCAGAAGACAAGGGAGCTCCTGGATCGAGTATTGAGGGAAATTCGCCTTCGTGGAGAACTTTTTGATGGAACTAACCCGCATTTGCGTTACATTTGCGTTACATAGAGAGGAAGACCACGAGAACCTCACACAGTTAGCCTTAAGGCAAGGGGACTCTAACAACCCACGATCCGTCTACCGCAGTAGACGCAGTAGTCTACAACAGTAGACGATCTAATATTTCAAGTCAGCACTGTGATCGGTGCAAGCCGGGTGCGGAATGAATACCGACTGGGATTCGAAATCTTTACTTCTTAGTGATTACAAATGGACAAGCTGAATATTTCCATCAACCAGAATGTATTAATAACATAAAATTATATACACTATCTGGAAGAAAGTGACGGGACAACTGCAAAGTTTGGTGGAGGAGGATTGATAGTATGGGCGTGTTTCTCCTGGTATGGGGCTGGCCCACTGGTAAAGGTAGATGGTAGGATGAATGCCGATGGATACTGTGATATTCTCGACAATCATGTCCTTCCCACCTTGTGGGCAACGTACGGTACGGATGATTGCTTGTATCAAGACGACAACGCAAGATCCCAAGTTACAAGGAGGACTCTTGATTGGTATGTGAACAACAACTTTAAACACATGGAGTGGCCGGCGCAGAGCCCTGATCTTAACCCAATATAGTTAATCTACCAAATTGAACATCTCTGGGACGAATTGGACCGTCGGTTGAGGGCCTGCTACTTATTATTTCTCTCTGAAATAGACTGACAAAAAAATATTTCGGCAGCAATTTTTTTAATTTTTACTAAATAAATATATGATGAGCCTCGTTCGTTAAATGTCGCAATTGGATTAACACTATTTAAATGCTTTTTTATGCTTTATTGTCCCGCAGTGAACTGATCGTTAAGACACGGTTCCCAGCAGATCATCGAAGTCAAGCATCACTGATAGAGGTCAGTGTGCGGGTGGGTGACCACTTGGATCAGTCTGCGTAGGGAGCGAGAGTGTGCGGTATTGGTCCTCGTTAAACTATTCTACCGTAAAGTGCTCGACTTCGCGTGCAGGTCGTCGAGCTTCCGAAGCGGGGTTGCCATCCCCTCTGGAGAGGATCAAAATTGTGATGGCTTGCCTTCGGATCTTCCTCAGGGATGTTTCCCAGACAGTCACCAATAGCCCATTGTGCAGCTCTAGTGCGACGTAAATGAACAAATCAATCAATCAATCAATTTATGCTTTATTTCAAACATTTTAGTTTAATCAGCTTTAAAAATTCTGAATGTCTTGTATTAAGTTAAAGCTTGTGGGAAGAGTCGTTATCGACAATGTCAACATTCATCCATGAAATGGTACCCCAACATAGAATCGAGTTAACATGTCTTATATACTAGGGAATTGAAATTGTATACTTGTAGTGGTAGATACACTACAGTTCTCCCTTACCAGAATTATATTTTATTTTATAACCGTCGTTGAACAGCCGACCCAATTTCATGGGTTTACGACTACTTACGTTCAACTCCGTAGCCTTGTAATTTTGAACCAATGCAGAAGACAAGGAAACTCCTGGATCAGTACCCCCAGAGGTATTGATTTGTTGCGGGAACATGGAGGACTTTGAGACTCGACAGATTTAACGTGCATCAGTCACCATTTACTACACGGGGAGTCTTCGGCCGGCGAGGATCGAACTCACGACCTCTTGGATATGGGCCCAGCGCCCTACCGACCGAAGGGATACCACTAGTTTGCTGTTTTGTGAAAAGCCGGGAGAGCTGTATTAAGAACACCGCACTTTGGTGGATAATGTCGCAGTCACAACAAGTCAACTATTCAATGTGAACCATTCATCGAAGTATGCGAGTTAGCCAATCGAGTTAGCGTGTTCAGATCGAAGTGGGTGCCACTGTTAAGTAGGCGTATTCATATCGAAGTGGGAGTTTCTGTCAAGGTAGGCATGTTCACATCACGTCCGGGTCACCAATGTTTGAAGAGTCGTTATCGACAATGTCAACATTCATCGAAAAGGTACCCCTGCATAGAATCGAGTTATCATGTCTTATATACTAGTGAACTGGAATTGTATATTTGTAGTGGTAGATACACTACAAGCTGTTTGTATAGCCGGAAAGTTATGAAACTGAAGTAACATTATTTTCTTTCGAGCTTATTTTTGTGAAGACCATTTTTACCAAAGCATTATTGGAACTTATTTCAAAGCATATGAAACAGCGTGTTGTTTCTTGTTGCATGCTGAAAAGGTGAAAGTGCGTCTTTGCTCAGAACCTCTTGTATAGTTGGCAGCACCACTCATTCGTGAGGCCAAACTTTTGACATATATCTAAAAACGAAAAATTTTTCTTCAGGTGGTATACCCATGGTTTTGCTCAGCGATCGGTCACAGGACTTCCACAGATTCTAGGACCATGTATATCGCATGTGCCTCTTAGCGGAGACCGAGCCCCGACCCCTCTGAACAATAGTCTAATTCTCTAACCGCTCGGCTACCACGGTTGGAAACAGTCTTGTACAAGCCTTATAACTTTAAATTTGTCGTGGTAGCCAAGGCTCTTTACTTCTCTCGAAAATATAAGCTAGATATAAAATGATTTTACTACAAGCTTTAAGATCTTTACCGGAATACAAACAGCCCTGATAAGTTAATGCTTTTAATTATTGACTGAGCTTATTTTATTTTGCAGAAAGATGCGCCTAGGTACAATTCTGGAATCAATCGAGATGCCCGCACGAATGGCGTGGCAAATGTTGGTGGAACTCAGGATAATTTAGTTCAAAAGCTTTAAGTGACTCAACAAACTTAGTATTACTCTTTAAATTCTCCACTCACTTATAATCAACTAAACCAGCTATTTTTTACGCATCTAAGCTTGCTCCTAAATCTGAAAATATTAAATACTGGTTTAAAAAAATAATTCATTTTCTCCTATGGATGGTGTTTTCAATAGAAATGTAAACAATAACAATCTCGAGCTCGGGACCTACTCTAGTTCCGGTTAAAAAGTTTGCAGCTGCTTACTACACGTTATTCTGATAGGCGATGTTTTCAAACGGATAATTTTGTTTTCAATAAAAGAAATAAATTAGATAATTTCTGAGCTCAAATCTGCCGTCTTTCATAAGATATTAATGTTATTATGTAATTCTGGGGAGTTTGGAGTGAAAATGTGTTTTAGTTATTTTGTTACTTATTATTAAAAAAGGTGACATGGTTGCTAGATTTTGAATAACTCGCTTTTTTGGCAGTCTTGATTTGGCCTCTTTCCATTTGTTTATTACTGTTTGTTCGTGTTGCAAGCCTGTGCACCATCTTACGTTAGTGTTAACACTTTTAGTACTGTAAACACAAGTATTGTTAGCATTGTAAGCATAAGTAATAAGTAATCAAATACATTGTTTGCTAGAATCTCAAAACACAATGATGCCAAATGGCTTTAAATTACAACTGAAACAGTGACCCGGAAATTTAGGCAGTCCCGAGCTTGCAGCGTTCCCTAGTGTAGGAAACACCATCCATTAATGTACTGTTACCTCTCAAATTTAGGTTTACGTTATCTAGTGATCAATTTAGTAACTGGCAACAGTATCACCCAGGTTCGAAAACAAAAATCAATCAAGGAATCATTTGCAAAATTAAACATTTACAAACAAATTTTATTGATACTAAATATTTCAAAAAAATATATATATACAATCTGAAATCATTTCCAAATGCTATTATGTAGATATCACATATGTACAAATTATTAGTTACTTCTGGTTTGAAATTTAGCAATACGAAATTATATCTTCAATAAAATGCAATTAAAAATACTAGGCACAGTGTTCTCCAAATCCAGTAAAAACTATTAAAAATAAAAGGCACATTTATCTTAAAATCTACTAAAAATAATTAAAAATAAAAAGCAAAACGTTCTCCAAATCCATTAAAAACTATTAAAAATAAAAGGCACATTTATCTCAAAATCTACTAAAAGCAATTATAATCTAATAAAAGTAAATTATTCCTTTAAAACTATTCGAAAATCGAACTTAGAGTTCTTAAATTCAAACCAAATCCCTTGAACGCCCATCGGTATTGCAGCCAGAACTTGGGGAACAGGTCAACACTCCAGTTTCTAATCGACACAGCACACTCTAACACTTTTCAGGTTTCCTTTTAGCATGGCAGTAAGCACCCGTGGATCAGCAGATTTTCAGCAATGGGACGACTTGGAAAGCAATCAGATTCAGTCGTTGGAGCTTAATGGGTATTGTACATTACGATCGGCGTGAAAGGGTTAATGGCAACGTTTGGCAATTTCCTCCCAATACTTGATCCAGCAGTTACCTCGTCTTCTAGATGGGGTTCAAAATTACATTGGCAGTGTTAAACCTAAAAATTGGATTAGCTGTTCAACGACGGCTATAAATGAAAAATATAGATGGCAGGGCATTCTTTTATTACATTAATTTTTAAATTTTTGTAACCAAACTAATTAAATATTAATTAATACAAGAGCTACTGCCAGAGTAAGAAAAATAATAGAGGCCGCATGTTCCTCATCTCTGACTTAGAGTGTTAAAAAAAATACAATTTGTTGTTTGTAAGTGATTATATTGGTCAACTTAATTTCCTCGTGATAAATATTTATTGAAATATCTGACTAATTACATGATCTTCGTAAATCGGAAGTAATACAAGTTTTTTTTTTATTGTTTTCAAAATTCATGGTCAAGTTCTTCAAATTTTTTTTAAAAAAATGCTCATATTTAAAAAAAAAATTGCATTATTATTTACGTATTATATACAAGGTTGTTACGTTTAATACTTCTCTTAAAAGTGTATGACGTAACTAGAAAAAAAATTGATTTACGTAGAAGCTAAGAACTAATTTTTTTTGTGCTGTATTAAAAATTGTATTTTTTCATGCAAGCTTTACAAACTCCACTATTGTAGTAACATAATATCTTTTGTCCTTAAAGGAAATAATGATTTTTTAAAAATAGTTTTGACATAATTTGCTATCTGTTAAATTTGCTACGTCACAAATACCATCCACTTTTGTTCATAATATCAGGGTGTTACATGTTGTGGCTAAAACTTCAGAAAAAGAACTTTATAATACAGAGAATCCTCGTTACTACGACATCCAATACAACAACTCCCTTTATTACGATAATGTTTTGTGGTCCCAACAAACTTGCATGTGAATTAACGCCATGCTTATCACGATATTCTCTGAAGCGATAAATCCCTGTAAAACGATTTTTTTCCAAATTTGAACCTTATTTTCTCCATTCATTATTGATTTTCAAATAATGTAAAAAAAAATATTCTTTTATCATCTTTCGCCATTTTTTCTATCTTTTCTGACAACAGAAGACTCACTGCTGACCATCCCAAGAACTTCCATTCTTTAGAATTGCCTCCCTTATGTCTTAAGTCACAGATGTAACATTCCTATCTCAGGGTTGCCATGCACAGAAAAAAAATGAACAAAAGAGTTGTCTTTAGTAGCCTAAAGCATGAAAATAGTGGCCTAAAATTATGAAAATAGTTGCCTCAATAGGAACAAAAAATTTTCAATAATATGACTAAAATTCTATTAAATGACTTCATTATAATATACCATGATCCATTTAGTCAAGTTGACGGCCAATATGATAATTTTTAAATAAACCTTAGTGTTCTAGCACTAAATTTTTTTATAAAAAAATTAGTATACTTGCAGAACATTAAATACTTTTAAATGCTAGAATTAATGCAGAAAAATAATTTTTTGTTAAAAAAAATACCTTTTCTACTAATTTTCCCTTTCACATAATTTTTCCTTTTATCAATAATTGATTTAGCAAATATATATATTGAAAAAGTGATTACTAAAATTCGAAATTCATCATAGTATTGTATTAAAAATTGGGTTCTTTAAAATCAAGCAGAGTTTTATAGCAATAACTGTTGAAAAGGCAATTGAGAAACAAAAAAGATTCACAATGGAATCCGTGCAAATTGAGCGCATTAAAAAGTGATGACTCAAATTTGTAATTTAACATTTCTTTATTTTTTTAGAAGAAAAAGAACTCATTACTTTCAGCAGATACCGCAGTTTGCAGGTTGTCAACCCAATTTATGCTATAAAAAAACATTGCTAGGAGCACAGAAAAGTCTCCCAATAGTCTCCTTTTGCTGCAAATAGTTGCTTTTATAGCCTTTTCAGGAGAAAAAAAATAGCCGTAGTTGCCTCAGGTTGAAAATAGTTGCAAATAGTCGCATTTTAGTCACCTGTGGCAACCCTGTATCTGATTTCATTTCCTTCATGTTAGAAGCTGATCATGAGGCTCATACAACTACGAGCATCACATTAACACCAGAAGGAGACTTTTTCTGTAGAGGGTTCGGGGGAGCATTATTCACAAACAGAACTCATTTTCGTGCTTTGTCTTCAATGCATACTTTGTTGGTTGACTTGACAGTCAAAAAAATTTATAAACAAACAGAACTATCAGATTATTTTCAATAAAAACGGTTTTCAGGTATGTTTACAATCTTATTTTCTGAATTTATTTCAATCGTTTTTAATATTTAACCATAATTAACACTCTGCAAATTAACTTTTTATATACATATATAACATCTAAATTTTAAAAAAATCACATTGTGTCCCCAAAGGATGTGAGCCCTCAATATAACAAAAATATATCCCTCAACAACAATATATTTATTTGGTCCCCAAAATATTGTTGTAGTAAGGTTTTACTGCAGTTTTTATTTTATTAAAACATGCTTCAAATCGACATCGAATGTCATGCATAGATACCTTGAGTTAATAGATAGAAAGTGTTATAAAATGATTTTAAAAAAAAGTTTCCCTTATTAAACAATATAAATATTATATAAGAAGACAATAAAAAGCAATGATAGAATTAAAATTTGCATTTTTAACACCTTGCCAGCGCTGCCCGAATACAGTTTGGGCAATTACTACGTGCTTTAAAGATGCCGAAATTTTTTTCGAGCTGGAGAAAAATTAACGTTTCTATTTTGTGAAGCCCGAGACGGGTTCGTTTCTACTTAGGATACTTATTTCACTATTATCCTAATAGATGGAATTAGTGGTCCTAGTTTTTCAACGATTACGACTTCAGTCGAAGGAGGGAAATGTGGGTGGGGGTTTTGTGATATACCATACTGTAAAAGATTTGTAAAATTTATGTATTGAAAATCATATTGTTGTGTTTTTATATTATATTATAATAGTTATTATCATATTTAGCTTCAAAATTTTGTTTAATTTGCTGCTGTTGAATAAGATGTGCATGTAATTACATTGCTTTTTAATGTGTATGTAAAAATTATAAATACAGTAGTTATTGCATTTAAAATTTTATTTTTGAAATAAAAAATCATTTTCTAACTCTTATAATAATATAAAGAACAAAATTAAACAGTTAAAAAAATTTTCTATTTTTGGTCCATTTTTCTGAAATATATGTTAAGGGGGTTAAGGGATTAAAAAAGCTGATGCAAAAATATATATTAAAATTTTTAAAAAAAGAGAAGAAAAAAACTTTATTAAATAAGTTTATTTTTGGGTAAAACAAAGAACTTTAAAGCATTAAGAAGACTAGGATATAGTATGCAGTATATTGCTACATTGTATTTATATTGTTAACACATTGCTTCTTGACATTTTATCAATTATGTTATTCCAGAATACCTAAAATCAAATTATTGTTTGAATTGCTTTAATCAATTAATTATTCTTTATATTTTTGGAAAGTGATGCAGAGACAACATCATCAAGTTGTTTAGCCATTTTGAGTTCTTGTAAACACACACAAAGATGTGAACCTAACAGAGAAAGTCTAACTTCTCTTCAAACCATATCAATAATCAATAAACAGTTAATCAATTATGAGGGTGCGTAGTTAAATCTTTCAACAAAATAAAAGAAGTACCTTTTAAGTATTTTTTAAGCACTCAGAAAATATTTTTAAGCACTATAGATAATAACAAAATGCAAAATAATTTTCAAAGTCTACATGATCATGATATGACAAAGAACTCTTTTCTTGATTACATTAGTAATTAAAAAATGATCGAGAGATTTTTCGGCTCGATTTCAGAGGGTGGAAAATGAAGCTTGAAATTGAAAGTATCTTGCAAAATGCGGCACAGTGGCATATGAGAGTGCAATAATCTCACCGAACCCAGCTTACGATACGCACATGTGGACTCACAAGTATTTCATCAAACCAGTAAAATTATTGGTGTTATGGATCGACGGTAGGCTGAAATGCATTGTGTTTGAATGATTCGTGAAAACATTGAATAGAACAATGTGAAAAGCAAGCTTTTGCATAATATGTGGTGAAAATTGACATGGGAAAGAAATAGAATCTCATTTTTGAAAAGGGAAAATTAAGCACTTTTTAAAAAAATGCTACGCACCATGATTATGTATGAAGCTTTACTAGAAAAAAAAAACATAATTAAATTATTTAGATAAAACATAATTAGAAAACATAACAAAACATAATTAGAAAAAAACATAATTAAATGATATGCATCAAGTCAAACATAGAGCATCAAAGATTTGATTTTATACTTAAAATATTTATTGATCACGACAAACAGTCAAGAAAAAGCATGAGTTGCTGTAAATATACAGAGATGAGTTTTTAACAGAGAAAGTGCTACTTCTCCACCCACAGTAATGGCATTCAATTTGCTACTCAGTTCGTCAATTATACGAATCTCTTCAAAAGACGGCTTGTCACATGATACAGAGTCTGGGATTTGTATTAAGTCTGACAAGGAATACCAAGAAAGTGATTCTGAGTCTGAAATGCTGCAGTGACCACAACAGCAAATCTTGCTGGGAGAGTCAGATTTATCATCCATTTTCCAAAGATGCCAGTATTTAGTGTCGACCTTAAACATAAGTGGAGACTCCTGGTGAGGTGAAATGGCAGTAGAGGTGAGGCTTAAAAGAAAATAACTCAGAACAGACAGTATTTTATCATCAGTGCATTGGAAATTAGCAGCAATGTCTCTTGATTCCTTTTTGATCTATACAGGAGAGAAACATGACAAAATTTTAGCTTATTTAAAAAGAAAATGAGAAAAAACATTAATTTTTAAACACTCTGTCTCCAGAAATCGTACAGTAGCAATCAGGTAATTTCTAGGTGGTTTTGTGGTTTTCTTCTTTATCAACATAAACCAGTTTATTTCAGAAAGTCCTAAATTAGGAATGCACAACCTGCGGCCTGCCAACCCTCAATGAACATTAAAGAATGAAAAGATAAGTAAAGCTGAGAGTAGCATTTGCAGAAATTCTAACATTAATATTATATTTCATTCTGATTCAAAAATTTAAAATCGATTATGAGAAAAACAAGTCTGAAATAAAACCATTATGTATTTCGTGATTATTTTTCCTAAAACATGATGCTACAACAGTAATAATTATAATATTCTTACATTCTTTAATAATACCTTATAATATTAAAATTTTTTTACATTAAGAAAAATAAATAATTTTTTTAACAATTTACAAGCAAAATTATTAAGATACTTTTAATGGAAAAAGTAGTTAGTGGTGAGAAAAAAGTGTCTACCAGATAAATTTCCCAGTCTTGAAAGCGCAAAATTGTGCAACAGCCATTCTTGGAAAAGACTTTCTGGGAATTAAAAAAATTAACACAATTTTGGTCACTGTATTGGAATGAAGGCTCAGTTCGGATGCTCTGACTGGCCTTAATAGTACTGCATCTGTGGAGCAGCAGATGGGACTTCATGGTGCAGTCGTCATAATGGAAGGGCTGCACTAACGGAAGATCATGCTAAAGATTGTAGATTGTATATGCAGTGGTGAAACAATTTTTTTTTTTGTTTGTAATAAAAAAATATCTAACAAAACAAATATAACCAAACCTAATCAAAATATCATCTGATATAAGATCAATATATGGAAAATAAGCACAACCTATATCCTAAATAAAGAAAATGGTCACTTGTCCAACACCACAGCTAACCAGTCAATCAACATGCCTAATAGGGTGTATGATAAACTCCAACAGCTACACAACTCTCACATCAGTGTATTCTACTGTTTACTAGAAGTGACAACCCTACCCACTTTTGCACCAAGGTACCCTTGAACTCATCAATAGTCATTGGGATTAAGGTCAGGAGACCTCACAGGCCACTCTAATCATTGAATATCCAACGATTGGAGGATCACCTTTGTAGACAAGAGTTATAGTCCATAAAAATTAAATTTAGCCCATATGCTCAGCGAAAAAGTCTCACATAGGGTGCAAGGATCTCGTCCCTGTACCACTAACGTGTCAGACCATCTCTATTGAACACAAGACAGTCATGTTATGTGTGAAATAGATGTTCCTTTTGCATTATACAGGTTGCGGAACAGTTGTATCGCTGTCACGGACTTATCCCTTTTGGCTGGAAGTCTCAAATAACGCTCTTTCGCCAGCATTGTTACCTCTTTGCGGCCTTGAACCGGTCAGCAGACACCACATTTCTCAAAAACGACGTCAGCCAACAGGTAGTCTGTTACTGGCCCATTTTGAACTTTTCAATTATTCATCATTTCGTGGCATAGTCCAGGTAATGATAACTGGTTATATTAACAATGGGTAAACAAAGAAATTCAAAAACCAAAGATTGTGGTAAGCTTCAATATTACAAACATTGCTACACTACAAGTTTTGGTGAGCAAATGGGGTACTTCTACACAAATTTGAAAACAGTGTCACTGCCTTATAATGTCACAGGCCACTGTGTAGCAGAAGTGTCTGCAAAGAGCTTAGCTATCATCTGTCTGAAACCTTATTTGCATATAGGAATTACTTATTTTATTCTTTTCTTCAAAAAAAAAAACTTTTCTCCCTTTAATTCTTTTATCAGTGTATAATATTCGGGGGAAATATAAGCTAATATAATTTTTTTTAGTCCTGGTTTAACCTGATAAATTATATATATATACACACTACCCTATAATAATGGTAGAGAAAATTTCAGTTTTTGACATTTTTTTGAAATTTCTCAAGAAGTACTAAAAGGATTATTTTATAACTTTAGCAATAAGATTTAAAGCTTTCAGAGGTTTAGGAGACTGACAATAAATTACAAAAAAAAAAAAAACAAGTATTTTTGAGCACGCTATGCCAGAAAATCTAGCAATAAGCTTGTAACTTGTATCCATTACTTTAGTTGTTATTTTTAATAATTGCATAAAATTTTGTACACCTAGAGTAAATATTAATGGAAATATGGACATCTTTAAAAAAAAACTTATTTTTTTGCCTTATGAATTTTCGCTCTAACTTAATAAATATTCAATGAAATCAAAAAAAAATTTGGAACAGTTTAAATTAATTACAAGATTTTTTATTTAAAATTTTTTTTAAAAAATGTTTTAATTTTGCAGTGATTGTATTTGGCAACTAACGTAAAAAATTTGATTTGAATATTTCTTTTTGTAGTTTTTGCAGTTTTTAAAAGAAAGCGTTAATTGATTAAGGGTTTTCCACAAATTTTATTTTGTATCTCATAAGACAAAGTTTAATAAAAAATCATACCTTATAATAATCATCTGGAAACTAAAGTGTGAAAGAAAACATCCTTTCATGGGGAATGATAACCCACATACCAGTCTCATTTTTAATAAATCTTGTTTAATACAATATGAAATACTATGAATATATACAATATACAATATGAATATATGAATATATAATACATAATGAAATTTTAGGAAAACCCCTGATGGTTTTGAGCTTTTTTTGAAAAGTTCAAAAGCTACAAAAAAAAATTAAAGTAATCGATATAAGTTAGAAGTTTATTACTTAATTTTCCGGTATAGGGAGTAAAAAAATACTTGTTTTCTTTCATAACTTATTGTCAGTCTTTCATACTATTGAAAGCTTTAAATCTTATTGCTAAGTATGAAACGTCGCACGAACTAAGCATCTCTTAAGTTATAAAATAATACTTTAAATATTTCTTGAGACATTTGAAAAAAATGTCAAGAGCTCAAAGTGTCTCTTCCATTATTGTAAGGTAGTGTATATGCTTATTATTTATTGCTCTAGAACAGGGGTGGCGAACCTTTATGCACCAATGTGCCATTTTTTCTAAAAAAAATGTTGAATGAGATCATAGACCTGCCGTCGAATAATTTTGACTTCGTGATTTTTGGGAAAATAATGATACAAAATAGTATCAACTCAAAACTATTTATTTACTATGAAAAAAAAACATTTTACAATGTCTCAGTTATACGCGTAGTTCAACTTAAAGTAACATCAGTGTGACTTCTGTTGTTGCAGATAAGATGACAAATAACATATATTAGGTTGTAAGATGTTAGATTATGCAGGACTGTTAAATTTTTTTTTGCTAGTCATTTATTGTTAGCTTGTTTTTAATGGTTATTAATTGTTTTTTGACACTAATTGTTAATTTTTTGTCAATAATTGCCTATTTTTTTGTTCTTTGTGAATTATAATTTAATTGTTAATATGCTTCATAGTGAACTTTGTGATCGGTGGCGTGTCCAAAATATTGTGTCGCGTGCCATTGGTTCGCCATCCCTGCTCTATAATAACTTCATGAAGCATGGTGTAAAATAGTTGAAAAAAGGATCTGCTATTTATTTACTTTCTGTAAAAACAAAATGAAAGTAAAGAAATAAAATTTGGTATCAACATGATTTAAACCCTTATGTCAGTTTTAACCACTTTTTTTATTATCATTTTTATCATTTATTTATTTAAGGCTTGTCAAAATCAAAAACCAGATTTTGAAATAAAAAAATCCAAAGCTGTTTTGGTAATAATATTTGCATTGTTTATAGCCCTATAATAGTTTCGTAGTGCATTTTATATAATTAGAAAAGTAAAAAAAGACAGCTTGCTGTTTGCTTACTTTTTGGGTTAACAATAAAGCAGTAAAGATATCAGTACAGCCAGCCCCAAAGCATACTTTTGGATTTTGTAGAAGGCGAAATAGTGTAGCAATAACTTGTTCACAAACAACCTAAGGACACAAAAAGAATTTCACAATCCAATTAAGGTAAAAATAAATAAATAAAGGAACAAAGAGCAGATATTGAAATAATACAGTTAACTTATTTTTACTACCCTTAAAATATTTTCTCACTAAAATTTCAAATTTAGAGGTGATTTAGAAAATTCTAATTTAGTATTAGTTAAACATATTCTTTTATTTTATAGCCATGATTGAACAGCCGACCCAATTCTGAGATTATGACTACCGATGTTCAACTCTGTATCCTTGTAAATTTGATCCCAATCCAGAAGACAATGGAGCTCCTGGATCAGTACCCCTAGAGGAATTGATTTGTAATGAGAACATGGAGGACTTTGTGACTCACCAGATTTAACGTGCATCAGTCATCATTTACTACACAGGGATTCTTAGGCCGGTGGGGCAGATAGATTCAGAGATATAATGGACAAGACACAAATTTTTTTTATGCCACTTTTTATGCCGATGAAAAGCAACTTTCAGGGGTTTAAGTGGTTTTGATTTCATTGAAGAAGCAAGCATAAATGTACAATTTTTTTCCTGAAATCTAAAGTTCCAACTGTTTTTACTTAGTAAAAGCTGAGAAAAAAATACAATTAGTTATTTTTAAAATATAAATTTGGCGAGAAAGAAGAAATATTTATGTGGGGCAATTAATAGTTGAATGTAGTTCACTTATGAAGAATTTGACTTACACACATGTAACAAAAAACTTCATTCATACTTTTTTCTGCTGATAGCAGATTGTTAAACTTTTATTTTTAATTATGAAATATGATGCTTATTTTAAATGCATCTGAAAATTTATTAGCAATTTCGGAAAGAGACTTGAAAAAACATTATATTCAACGAATGTTCAGTTTCATAAAAGCATGTTTCTGCTAGAAAGTGACTATACATCTAAAAAATAATAAATAGTTTTTAGCCATTGTAGTTTTTCTAATTTTTTTTTATTTCATTTCTTATTTTCTATTTAACTCTCGGATAATAAAATTTTTCCAGTTTTATTTTTCACTTTATTTTCATTTTTCGTTGGCAACTTAAGAATTTCTGTTTCAAATCATTTTTGCTTTCCTTATTTATGTCTGGCAAGTCTAAAATGTTCATTTATTTTTAAGCGCTTGAAACACGTTGATTTTTATTACCGTGTTCATACGTTTTTTATGCTAATAAATTATTTTGATCATTGTATCAAGTATACTGTATTACATTTGGATTAATCAAGTATACTTGGGTCTTGATTTATTATTTTGATCATTATCTTATGCTGACGGAAGCAAACATTTGTATACTACTATTCTCAAAAGGTACACATGGTCCCTAAAACATTAAGAAAACCGGCATCTTTATTGTGATCTTCAACTTTAAAATTTCAAAAAAGATTTTGTAACTAAATGGAGTTGTTGAAATTGATTATTGAATGTTATGGTGAATATGAAAGTAATAATATACATCTATCTTCTTAGTATTGTAGATATCATTACAGTTTCTAAAGGACCTTACGAACTCTGCTTCAAAGGAGACTATCATATCAAATATATGTATGTAGTGATGGCAAGAATTGTAAATTAAATTTGTAATAAAAGGAATGAAACAAAGAAATTATAGCAGCGATATTTGGAGACAAATATAGCTGCATAATGGAAGAACATGTTGAACGACATTTTATGGTGAATTTATAAAAATCTATTTCAGAATGTATAGAATCATAAGTTGACCTTCCTTGGATGAAATTATTTAAAATATAAAGATTTTATTATATGGTTTAGATAATATAATCATTAAGGGAAATTTGTAAATATCTCGAGTTCATTTCAGGTAACTAGAGTAACCATATTTTAAATTCTATGAAAACTTTTATTAAAATTTATCAAGTTTTCTTTTCTTTCATAAATATGAAAGGTAGGCATTATTCATTGTAATTGAGTAAAAAAATTGTTCTAGCTAAAATAAAAAGCTTATAAGTAAAAGCAAATTGATGTACAACACCATTATACATGTAACAAGAGTAACCAATTAATTGTCCAAATGATTTCATACAGTGTGCATAGCCAAATCCTTCAACAAATAATAAGAACCTTTAAAGTATTTTTTAAAAACTAAAAAATATTTTTAAGCACTATATACATTAACAAAATGCAAAATAACTTTCAAAGACTTTACACATTTATGATAAAATAGCTAGTTTCTGACAAAGAACTCTTTTTCTTGATTATATTAGCCACCATAAAAGGATCGAGATTTTTCGGTTCAATTTCAGAGGGTAGAAAAGGAAGCTTGAAATTGAGAATATTTTGCAAAATGCAGCAGAGTTGCACATGAGAGAGCAAGAATCTCACCGATCCAAGTTCATTATATGCACGTGCGTCCCTGCAAGTATTTCATCACGGCGCTTTCATACGCTGCGAGTCAATGGTTTGCCGAAATGCATTGTGTGTGTGAATGATTTGTGAAAACATTGGATAGAACAATGTGAAAACCACTGCATAATATATGGCGAAAATCAAAATAAAAAAAATCAAAAGAAAAAAATCTCATTCTTGAAAAAGGAAAATCAAGCACTTTTTAAAAACATACAAACCACCCTTAAGGGCTTCTAAAAAACAAAAATTGAAAATAAACATTTTTAAGCGCTTTTTAAAAACGCTATGCATCATCGATAATTTTTCTAAGTTCATTATTCTTATTGCCAAATTGAAAACAAATTTTAATGTTAGCAGAATCTTAGAGATCATTAAATAGCTGTGTCGAAAATATATACCTTCATTTCCGAGAGAAATTCTTGATTGGAGTGGCAAAGGATGATACTAGAGAAGTTGTGTTCCTCTTTCTGAAGGAGAATATAATGCTTTTTTCCAATTTCTTCCTTAAAACATTTGATGCTCTTAAAACACAAATCATCAACGTTGTGAAGTGTAGCAATGACACAGTCATCTGATAGGGGTGAAAAAATACAATAGTATAAATATAAAATTAATTTGAAAAAGAGTACAAGCAAAGAAATTATTTCCCTCACCTAAAAAAACTCATATAAGGTGTTTTTTAATGACTACCCTTCATACGTATTTTTTTAATCCTTGTAAAAAATGAAGTAAAAGCAGAAGCTTTCAGTTGAAAAATTGGGAAATTTTTAACAGTGACCACTTTTTTCTAAAAACGTGGGCATCATCATCATCATATTTGGCTAGACAGCCCAGGGTGGGCCAGTGCCTTCCTTTGAATTCGAATCCACTTCTCTCTACTTTTGACACTTGTTCGCCAGTTTTTCTCCTTTAGNAGTTGAAAAATTAGGAAATTTTTAACAGTGACCTCTTTTTTTTTAAAAAACATGTGGGCATTTTTTCAAAAACTGAAAACTTTAAATTATTGAAAAAAAACTATTAATATGAATAACGTAAGAAGGCATTTCTTTTGAATCAATTCTCAAAATACGATAAACATTACAAAGTTCCTTTCATACTAAAGAAAACTTTTACGAAACAAAAGTGAAAAAAAGTAATTTTAAGATATTTATAATTTCATATTTATTAAAAAAAATATTATATTTGTTTCTAAAAAATATAATATANGTTCCCACAGGTTTCAGACTGTTCAGAATTTTACTTACCTTGGTTCAATTGTTACTGCCGACAATAACATAGACAATGAGATTCGGAGTCGTCTAATTTGTTCAAATAAGGCTTTTTATGGTTTAAAACGTTTTTTCAAAAACGTCGGCATTTTTTCAAAAAGTGAAAGCTTTTAATTATTGAAAAAAAACTATTAATATGAATAACGTATGAAGGCATTTCTTTTGAATCAATTCTCAAAATACGATAAACATTACAAAGTTCCTTTCATACTAAAGAAAAATTTTACGAAAGTGACAAAAAGTAATTTTAAGATATTCATAATTTCATATTTATTAAAAAAATTATTATATTTGTTTCTAAAAAATATAATATAATATTCCTTAAATATCTAATTTACAGCTTTAAAACAACAATATTGTATAAAATTTTTAACCACTACCCCCCCCCCAATGGCTATGGAGACTTGTCTCCCTGACAATTATGGCCAATGTATTATTGAAGACTCAAAATTAAATTTTTTATTTAATAATAGCTATAAAAAATTTTAATATCTTCGTCATTTGTTGGAGAGTACTGAATGAAGGTAATTAACTAAACTCAATTAATGTAGTTACTTTACAACAACGTAAAATACTTTTCCTTCTTTCTTTAACTTTTCGTGTTACATCATATTTTAGCAAACTCAAATTGATGAAATACTCATAAGTGTTCGAAAAAGAAATTAACATCATTTTTTTAAGGAGGTTTCGCACATTTCTAATAGTGACAAAGAGAAATAAAAATCCCACTTAAATGTCTGATGAAGCATTTCTACATTAAAAATAAAAAAAAAGCAATCTTACTATTTTTTGCAAGTGGCCCTAAGAAAACCTTTCTTATTTAATATATTAGTTGGCTAACCATTTAATCAAAATTTATTAGGAATTTTAAATTTTTCCTCATAGTTTACACACAATTATCAAAGATTACCTAACAAATACTTCAAAAATGTAGTAGTTTCAGTGCCAAGTTGATCAAACACTGTGATTCCCTCATCATTCAGATGTTTTTTCACACTAGGGTCAACAACTTTTTGGCAAAAGACGACGTCAACCTTTGCCGAAACAAGCTTGCCTTCCAACTGTTTTAAAGAACCATGTTCATCAGAAGACAGGGGAGAAGTAAACAAGGCGACCTTCAAATGACGATGAGGTGGACGGAATAACATCCAATCTGTTTTGGAAACTCGTACAAGAAGCATGTTCAACATGCGGGATTCACTCATATTACGTCCTTCCAGAGTCAGGAATCTAAAGTTCAAATGGCTTGAAGGAAAAATATTTAAGAACAACTCCAGCAACAGAGCACACAACTGATCCCTCTGGGAGCTGGATAGCAAGCACTCGAGTTTGGAGGATATTATCGTTCGTGTGACAGCTTGCAAATGTTGAAAATTAGAGGGATCGAGTTTCCAAACGCAATGATTTTCGACCGAGTTCAAGCAAGCGATGTATGTTTCAACACAATACTCGTACAGTTTTGCCTTGAGGAACGAGGGAATATCACATAGCGATGAGTGATGAATTAGTGTAAGAGGGAATAATGCGCACAAAAGCCCACCGTCCTTGTATGTCCTAAGGTGAGATTTTACTGAAGACAGTACCATCTTATTGAAATGATTCTTCACAGAGAGTGAATGAAAAAGCCTTGATGATGTAGAGGTCACTGTGGTGTAGCCTCCAGAAGCGTTGCGAATAAGTTTGAGTTTGCCGCGAGGTCCAATGCAACTTTTCACAATTTTCAACAGCAATGTCAGTGCATCAATATTTTCTTGTTTGGATAAAGGATCATAACACAGATTTCCTACAAAATATGGCGATTCTTCCATACCTAAAACAATAACACAATAATTAAAATATGGCAATCCGATACGGGATGCAAGTTTCATTTGTCAGTGAGAGGTTAAAATCTGTCACTGTCACATAAAATATTTGTTACATATGACAAAAATGTGTTTAGGAAAATGCAGGGTTACGAAAGCAGGGTGATGAAATATATTCCCCTAATAATACCCATGTGGAAATATATTCTTTAAATTTAAGTATTTACCATTATAATTTCAGGTATTAAAACTGTTTTAGCATCTAGGTGTATTTACTTCAATTTACAAATATATTTTGGTAAACAGGAATTAGTAAAAACAAATTATCTCTTCAATATTACCCAACCAATTTTTAAATTTTTCCCGATTGTAGTCATCCAATGTTAATGATCACTGGCATGTAGAGGGGGAGCAATAACCCCATAATTCTAGGAATTCAGCCAAAATGGACCCCCATGGTAGAATCCCGACGATACTGTCGTAGAAGGTTACAGAGTTCTTGCAGAAAGAATTTCCCCTAAGAAAGAAAAAAATTTTAATTTTCCTTTCTGCAAAAATTTTCGAAATTTTTTTTCTTCTCTAAAATTATATTTAAAATATGCCTTTTTCGTGCAACGGTGGGGAAAGAAATGTTCTTAAATTTCAATTCTTATTTGAGAAGAATGAAAAATAAGGAATATTGAAGCAAAAAAAAATTTCTGAAGAAATTTTTGAAAGATTTTTTTTTCCACAATTATACTCATAGAACCTTTTTCCAGCATCAGAGGGAAAGCAATGATCGTGATTTTTATTATTCCCTTTTGGGAAAAATAAAAAAAACTTTGGCTTTCTTTTCTTTCACTGATTTTACAATTTTAAATTATGTTTTTTTCATGTGATGATTTACGAAATGCGAAAAAAGAAATAATTAGTGTGTTTTCCTCTTACAAAATCTAAAATCATCACCCATGATATTAGAATAAAAAATATATTACATATTCATTTTAAAAAATATACATATAAAATTTTATTACATCCAAAGAGACTTTTCGTAGTAAATACAACTTTTCTGTTACTTTAAATTTAATTAACAACAAGTATATTAGTTATTATTAAAAGTATCTTACAGAAAGATATTACGCTTAAAAGAGAGGTTTGTCGCAGAAAGCCCAAAAGGACCTTAAAACAATTTTTAACAATTATTTTGCAATTAAATTTAACAGATACATATTTGAAGATATTTTATAAAATATAATACAAATTTTAAAAAAATTTCAAATGAATTTAATGTGGGTTGATAAAATGAGTACCAAGCATGCTTGGGGACTAAACACTGTGGCTTCCACTTTTGTCTGACCACCCAACTGAAACATAAGCTTCATGCTTCAACACCCCTGAGTCCAGGGTCAAGAAAACTCGGATGAGCACAATAGACCTTGGCCCTCCTTGAACTGTCCTGATGCCAAGTTCAGTTTGTATAATGATAGAATAAGTCATGGGTGATAGGTTCGAAGAAGTTTAAAAAAGCCCTCCCAGACATCTATACACCTCAGTATGCCACATTTCATTATTCCAGATACATTTCATATGAGGGATTATGTATGTTTTTATTCAAACTTCAATTTAAAACATCTGATTATTCCTCTTTAATTAGGAAATCTCCTCTTTAGCCATTATAAATAAGTAAACCACTTGCAATTTTTGGGTGGTTTTATTCACAAAGTACAGTAAAATTCATAAGCGGCATATTGGAAGAAATCCACTTTAAAGATGAATTTCAAAGTCGATGTCAAAGTGCCAATTTTTAAGATGCTAAACTTTTATCTTTATAAATTAATATTCCACTATTACAATGAAAGTTTCTTCAGGTCAATGCATGTTTCTGCAGTTTAAATAAGCAATATTATAAGAAAAAAGTTTCAATAAAACACATTTTTATTTCTTTCTTGTATTAATACAGAAAAGTGAAAAAGATTATTTCTTTTTCACAATTTTAGATTTATATTTCTATAAAGCAATGTGCAGGTGACCACCAACTAAGTTATCTTCTTTCTAACAAAATATGCACTTTAATTTTTTCTAGTAAATATTTGTCTAGGAAGTTTATTCTTACTACATATCTGTTCTCTAATTGTTAATTTCCTTACTTGTTACTCTCATGAACACTTATTTGTACCAATTGGGTTTATAATATAGACCACGGGTTTCCAACTTACATGAGGCCGAGGGGCCACAATTAAAAACGCAAATCAAATGGCGGGCAGCAACTTTATCAAAATTTTATGTAGGTCTCTTTTATGTTTGAAGGAACATTAAATAGATTTTAGATTTTTATCAAGTTGTACAAAACAAAAGTATTGAATTACTAATTAAAATAAGAAGTAGATTTTTAAAAATATTTAATTGCATATTAAAAAATTCGGGCTACAATAACTTTAATGTGCCCCCATGTATTAAACAATTAATGTGCAACAGATATTTAATTGTTAAGATATAAAATTTTAAAAAGGTTGGTATTAAAACCTACATAGTAGCACACAAAATGTTCAATGACAAAATGTTTGTCTGCTGTAGCCACCAGAGAATAGATATTTACATTTTAAATTTAAAATTTACAAATGTGTGTGTAAATATTTTGTCCAAAATGAGTGGTTTCAAAAAGTTAAATCAGAGAATTTATTCAAGAAAATTTCTGATACACGCATGCTAAATTATAATCACAAAATACAAAAAAAATAAAATAAAAAAGAGCAACATACAGAATTACTTTTGTATTTGAATAAATATTTTCTTGGATGCAAAACCTGAGAAATAAATTTTTTTGCACCTTTGGTATGATAAATTTTACAGAAAGTGAGAAATTAGGTTTGTATTATCGAGAAAAGTATTTTAAACCCATACAAATTTTTTTCGAAGATAGTCCGCAAAAAATGACAACTAATATATTTTAGTTCGCTGGCCACAAAAAAATGCGGACCCCAGTTGAAAACCACTGATATAGACTGTTGCGTCATGTTTTTCTGTAGATATGAAGTTGAAAATTTTGACTCTTTACACATTTAATAATTTATATTTATTTACACAATCCTTAATAATTTATAGGTGATAAGGAGCACTCATATTACTGTTACTTTAGGTCTGTTGTGTGAAAATATTTTAATTTGTAAAAGGGGTTATAAGGAGTATTTGTAAAAGTAAATGTAAAAGATTAACTGTTATCTTCCTTAAACTTATTGAATTAGTTTTTTGTGACAAGAGTTTTGCAGTCATTAACTTGTAACTTCTTAACATGCAATTGAATGTTTATTGCATATTTGTATCGTAAATAAATTTTGGTCTAAAATATTTTTAAAAATTTTTTTAATTAGACTTTTAAGTATTTGATAAGAGTAATAAGAAAATAGTTACAAAAATTTAAAAAGCTTTTGTTTTTCTTATATTGTAATTATAAATAAAGTTATCATAAATATAAACGATGCCTTTCTTATTCCAAATTCGATGAAAATTAATATGGTGAAAAAAAGTTTTGATAAACCTATAAATGTTAACTGTAATATTACTGAAAGGTTTTATATTCCATCTTTCTGAAAGTTCTTTTTTTTACTTTTTTTTTCACTTTAAAGAGTAACATATTTTAAAAACATATTGGTTTTGATATTAGCCAATATCAAGAAAATAAATCAGGATCTGGCTGATAGTCATTGTCACTCCTTATGCATGTAAGGCCAAGTTTAAAATGAAATTGTTCCAGTAATTTTATTTATTTCACTTTTTCTGCCTTTTAGTCATAGTTTCAGTTTTTGTGATAGTTTTTAACTGCATAAACATTCTGAGATTTATTAAAATTGTTTTAAATTATAGCATTATTTGATGAACCTTACTGAATTAGCTAACTAAACATTCCATTCAATTAAGTTTTTATCTGATAGTTTTCAAGTTAGTTTTCTTATGTGTGGGTGACCACCAACTAAGTTATCTTCTTTCTAACAAAATACGCACTTTGCTTAATTTTTTCTTGCAAAAAAATTTTTAAGGATATAGACATTTCTGCCTTTCATAAAGTACAGTGCAGCTTTTGAGAACTCCTCCAAACTAAAAGTCTAGGGATGTCAGCTGCAATGGTAACAAGCGAGAGCACATTTCTAATGGAGGTGCAATGGAGGAATGAAAGTGTTGATAGGTTTACTCAAGCTGACCTATGCCAAGATCAAGACATAACTATTCCTCCCACACCCCAATTCGAGGTGAATTTTCCTCGTAACCATGGTACCTGCTGCGATGAGAGACAGAGAAGTTCTCCTGAAAGCCGCACTATACAAAGCTCTGTAATTTCAGTCTGAAACCTATTGGCAAAAGCAGACTACTCTAGATATAAAAGAGATTTAGAATCTTGCTTTAAACAGAACAAACAGTTTTACTATGCTAAATTTTAGTGGTACAGTACAGTTAATTAATTTTAGTGTAGAATGTAGAATATCATAACTACATCTTGGAGAAAAAAAATTTATATCAAAATGTAAATTTGTGCAAGTTAACTTGTCTTGATAATTTATTTTAATCATCAATTTTTTCCTCTTTCAATTATTTGTGTGATTTTTTAAATAAAAACTGTAGTTGTTAATAATTCACTTACTGTGATTAAAAATTTCAAATGAGGAAGTACGTCATTTAACATTTGAAAACTGTTATTAATAGGCAGTATACATTACTCAGGTAATATATACTGAAGTTATATTACCTGATATATATAATAGGTTATTATTCAGAATAATCACCAAGACCCTGCAACTTGACAGAAATTGAACTTTTTAAGAAATTACCAAAGGCAGGGCTGTCTACCCACTCATCTGCCCAAAATAATCGCTGTGGATTTTTTAAAAGAAATCCAATAAAACCCATATTTAAGTGGAGTTTTATTTGTTCTCTTTAAAAAAAAAAAACACCAGCCAAGAAGTTACAAAAAAAGGAGTTTGTTTCCCTACTTTTTTTTCCTTGTTATTACTACAGTTTTTATTATAATTTCGAACATTTTTAAATATTTTCTCTAACTATTTTATCATATTTAAGCAAATAACCCAGATAATATACAGGGTGGGTAGCCATATTTTTCAACAAAAAATAAGCACCTTTTAAGCACTTTTCAAGCACTCAAAAAATATTTTTAAGCAAAATATCATAACTAAACAAGGCTGGCAAGTTTTTGAAAATTGACGGTTTTATTTACAGTGACGAAGACGATGGCGTGTCACAAACGATGAAATTAACAAGAGAAATGAAATTTTCTATCGATTTGAGAAAAAAAATACAATGTTTAGTTGGTCCCCATTACTCCGTAATCAGCAAAAATTCGAGAAATTTTTAGATTCTATTACAGAGGGCGGAAAATGAAATCTGAAATAGAGAATCTTTTGCAAAATGCAGCAGGGTTGCACACAAGAGTCAAAAATCCTTACCACTGAATCCAGATCAGTTACACAAGTGAGGACCCACAAGTATTTCATCAAACATGTAAAACAAATGCGTTTTTTCATACACTACAGACCGGCGGTACGCTGAAATAGATTGAGGTTGAATTAATTGTGAAAACGTTGAATAGGACAAGTCTTTTTGAATAATTTGTGGTGAAATTTAACATGGTAAAGAAAATATCTCATTATCGAAAAGGGAAAATTAAGCGCTTTTTAAAAACACCCATGGAAAAAAGCACCCTTAAGGGCTTTTAAAAAACAAAGATAAGCATCTTTAAGCACTTTTTTAAAAAAGCTACACACCCTGATATAGCATTGGAGTAACTTCTAATATATTAAAATATCATCTTAAATGATAATTTTCTAAAGTTGGATCACAGAAATTTTTTATTAGAAAATAAACAAAACTGTGGCTTCTTTAAATAATGACAAGGGGCTCTACTTTGATTACTTACGTAGGTGGCACTGGTTTATGATCAATAAAATTCCTCTAAACAGAATTATATTAATTAATTTTTGTTATATAAGATTATTTTTAATTGANCCAAAATGCGAGAAATTCACGAATTTTGAAATTGATTTATAGAATGCGCGAATTTCTCGCGGTAATCATTTTTTAATACGAGAAATGAAAAAAATATGCGAGATTCTCGCGTTCTCGCGCTGTAGTGAAAACACTGGGAAGTTTCTAACATGGCAGTTTCACAATTGGTTAACATCCTCAATAAATGATGTATGACAAAAGTTTGGCAACTCTGATAAGTGTATGTAAATTTTAAAAAAAACTAACAAAATATAATACAGTTAGTGTTTATTAGATAAAGTTTCACAACAATTGTTGGCTAACTTGATAGTCTTGTAGGAATAATAGAAAATATAATTTCCTGTTATAAAGATTATTTAAATTGAAGAAAAAGAAATCCTAGTGCTGATTATAGTTGGCATTTGAAAAGATGAAGCATTTGTCACTATGAATTACACAAGATGAGTTTCGCACAATAAAAAATATTACTTTTTGTTTTATTATAGTTAAATCACAGATCATGGAGTTCGGCATTCACCCGTCTTTCACTCGCTTCAACTTGTTTCAACAATTCAAGATATTTGGCTGCTTTGATTCGAGGAGGCAAAATATCTTTTAGAAAGGAGAAAACTTCTTGATCGCCCACAACTTTTGATAAATCTTTGTAGTCAATCAGAGTCTTGTTGTTGCTGGCCATTAAAGCCTGCCGAATTAAAAAAGCAACGAAGCCTTCCGCGGCCTTTGTAATTAGAAAACAAGATTCAGGGCTGATACTTCCAACATCAGGGGAGCTTCTCATGATAGTTCGAACTCTAGATATAGGCAAAACAGCAAGTTTAGATTGTTTGTCAGTCATTTTAACGTAATTATTTAACTGCACACAAGAAAATCACTACCGATCAGTCGACTAACACAATCAAATAATCAGAGACTAATAGAGGGGATAAGGATTTTTCCCGGGTAACCGTTTTTAAAAGCAACACGCTATTGAAAGACCGGTTTTAAGCGCAAAAAGTGGCGCTCGCATCTTTAAGTTTACTTTTTTCTGACATCCCAGCTGCACCTAAACGTTGCGCGTAATGTGACGATCATTAAAACGCAGCTTAATTTAAATTCTAAAATTTTTTTATTTCTGAAAACCAGTATATTATTTTGTATATTGTTTAAATATGTCCATTCATTGCTTGTAATTTATTTGTTTGCTTATTGAAGCTTTAAAAACAGAGATCATTCAGATTGTTGTAGTTGTTGTAGTTCATTTACGTCGCACTAGTGCTGCACATAGAGTTGAAATAGTAGGTAGAGGAACCAAGTTCGCTTTATACCATCCGAAAAGACACGCCACAGATAGCAAGCAAAGAGTTACAATCACGTGATGGAAAGAGTGCAATACTTGGCGCAGTATCACAAATGTTGGCGCACTAAGTTTTTAAACAGCTTTATTTCGATATTACCNACACCCTCGGTCCCTACGCAGACTGATCCAACTGGTCACCCACCCGCACACTGACAGTAGCCAGTGATGCTTTACTTCGGTGATCTGCTGCGAACCGTGTCTTAACGATCAGTTCACTATGGGACAGATCATTCAGATTACAGGCAAGAGATTATACTTACATTTAGGTTTTGTTTAGCTTCGGTTTTCAGAATTTGGGTTAATTACAACCGAAGGAAGGATATTTGCTTATTCAATCATAGTTACTAGTTTGAAAAGTCTGGTTTTATTATAACTTAAATATAAATGCTCAGTTTTGAATTTTTTTGTATATTTAAATATATGATATACACATTTAACAGAACGAATTCAAAAGAAAAACCCTTTGAATTTTTAAGAAAAATTCATACTTTGTGTTACACAAAAAGGGAAAAAACGAAAATATCTTTCAGATTGCTGGTCGCTCGAAGAATTCCAGCTAAATGCTCAGTAATCGCAAGAATTTTTTTTCCCAATTTTTTTAGCATCTTTGTGAATATAACGAGATACACTTCATATTTTTGTAATTTTTAACTCAATCCAAAATTCAAAGTGACTCAAAATTTAAATATCCGATTAAAACCATATTTACGAAAATTATAAAAATAATCTATCTTAATCGAGACAAAATTTTAAATTAAAATTATAAAATTTTGTGTTACATGATAAGGAAAACCACAGAAAAGTTTTTCCAAATTGACTGGCTGTAATAAGATTCCAGTTAAGTGTTCGTCATTATCTCAATGAAAATATTTTCATAAATAACCATTTTTTTATTATTATTGTCCTTAATAGATAGAATATGAGGCAGGATGGCTCATGGGAAAGAGCGTTCGCCTTCCAATGAGGTGGCTTCCACTGACCACACTGCTGACGTAAGATATCACCAGTGGTAGATGGATCATGGGTTAGAGTCCCTTTGCAGTCAGGCTAACCATGGGAGGTTCTCGTTGTCTTCCTCTCCATGTAACGCAAATACGGGTTAGTTCCATCAAAAGAGTCCTCCACGAAGACAAAATTTCTCCTAATGCTTGATCCAAGAGTCCCCTTGTCTTCTGGATTGGATTCAAAATTACAAGGCTAGGGAGTTTAAGATTAGTAGTCGCATGACTCTTCTCCCTTCACTCTCCTCCTCTTTTCAGTTGCATAGGAATGTACTACGATATTTTCCCTTTTCTTAATATTTTTCCTTTTTATTTGTTAAAAATATATTTTAAAATTCCCGTGATACTTTTCTTCAGAGCTATGTTTAATGTAGTTTTCAGTTCCATGCAGTTTTCCAAACTGAAAGATTTTATTCTATATAAAAATCAAGAGAGAAATTAACGTACGTTCAACCTCTATAACTCTCCACATGCTAATGGGAAAAGCATGCGAAGTGTTGCCATAGGTAGAGAGTTCTGCTACGCCACCTGCAGCCCATTTCGATCGCCAATAATAATGTATGAAAGCTATTAGAAATAAGTCCCGCAGTGAACTGATCGTTAAGACACGGTTCCCAGCAGATCACCGAAGTCAAGCCTCACTGACTACGGTCAGTGTGCGGGTGGGAGACCACTTGGATCAGTCTGCGTAGGGACCGAGGGTGTGCGGTATTGGTCCTCGTTAAACTGTGCTACCGTAAAGTGCTCGACTTCGCGCTCAGGTCGTCGGGCTACCGAAGCGGTGGTGCCATCCCCTCCGCAGAGGATCAAAATTGTGATGGCATGTCTTCGGATCATCCTCCGGGATGTTTCCCAGACCGTCGCAAATAGGCCATTGTGCAGCTCTAGTGCGACGTAAATTAACAACAACAACAACTATTAGAAATAACCAATTTTAAATAAAATTTTCTAATTCTGCGTTACACGCTAAAGAAATTCACGCAAATGTTTTTCAGATTGCTTTTTATCAGTAAAAGCATTTCAGCTGATTGTTAATTATTTAACGGAAATTATTTTTAATAACCAATCATTTTCTTGTGATCCTTGAGAGATGGAGTATCATCTTTGTGAACATAACGAAACGCCCTTTTTTCTAAAAATTTAACAGAGAAATAAAAGTACTTAGCAGTTTAACTATCAGAGTACAATCATATGCATGAAAGTTTAAAGAATAACTTATTTTTATTAAGATTAAATTAAAATTATCAATATTTGTGCTACATACAAAGAAAAACCACGAAAAAATCCTTTAGATTGCTGAACGGTGATAGGACTCCAGCTAAATGTTCATTAGCGTAATAAAACCGTTTTTTGTAACCAATAATTCTTTTTATCATCCTTGACAGACAATCTGTAAATCAATCTTAGCAAATGTTGTGAAATACTCTTCTTAGATTTTTAATTTTTAGCACAATCCAAAAATCAAAGTAACTTGCAATTTAAATATCGGAGTAAAATCACATTTATAAAAACTATTGTAGTAACCTATTTTATGTGAAATTAAATTTAAATTAAAACAAATTAAATTTTGCGATACAAGCGAAGGAAAAAAACCAAAATGTTTTTCAAATTTCTTGGCGATAATAGGATTCTATTCAAATGTTCATTATAGCAAAGGAAATTATTTTTTAATAATCAATCATTTTTTTTATATAATCTTTGATATATAGCCTATCTTAGTAAATATCGTGAAATGCTCTTCTAATTTTTGTACTTTTTGTATTTTTGTACACAACCTAGATATCTAAGTAACTTGTAATTTAAACGCTCCTAGGAGTAAAATCATATTTTCACAGACTTTTTAAATTAAAATAATTGGAATTTAAATTACTCACAGATAAAAACCACGAAAACGTTTTAATAACGAACTAATTAAATGTTAACAGACTTTAATGAGACTCTAAATCTCAGCAATTATTAACAGCTTCCATTTAGTTGTGCTTTTTATGAAATTTAATGTTTTGAGCAGCTTAGATTGCGTACAAAAATGTTTTTATTTTGCTTCATAATTTATTTCGTCTGGACACGTGGCGGTGACTATGGTAATGAGGTATAACTAATTTAAGTAGGGGTGTGGGGTCATTGTTTAGGACGAGTTTTGGCTCGGTTTGGTGAGCCTTAGAGTGAAGAAAAGCTACCCTCTGAAATGCATTCTTGCTTCCATAGCAGCAAACGGCCTCCGAGAGTTTTTGGCGGGGGGCGTTCTTATAGTAGACAAACTACAACTGTTCTAGTCACTAGTTTGTACACTATTTCCACACCCTCCAGTGATCAGTTTGCATTGACATTGGCAAACAAAAGATAATTCCTCGGCGTAAGATTTCACCAATCCGCAAATTACGCATGAGTGGGATCCGAAGTCCGTACTTTCAAGCTAACTGGAATCAGTGAAAATATGCCTTTAATTGTACTCGTCGTTTTCCAAGTTGTGATGTCCTTAAAATAAATATTCAACCATTAATAAAATCAAATCTTTTTTTACACAATGAATGCGTGATTATTTATTTTTTATCAATAAAAAAGTTTCTTAAAAAAAAAATATTATATTCATTTTTTTCACTTCATTTCGAAATGTTTAATCAGCACGCGCTTATCTTTTGTTTTGTTTGTTTTTATCGTCTGCAATTTCAAACTTTCAGTTCCTAGTGATTTGTGATGTGAGTTGATAATCATTCAAAATGTCGTGAATTAGTGTAAATGATGAATTCTTCATACCTAATGAGATCATTTAGATACACCTTTTGATTCGCCCCGGTTTTTACAGAATTCCACCAGAATTCAAAATGATGAAACAATTTTTGCGAGTCAAACAAATTGCTGACCAGAAGTTTCAGCGGTAAGAAACACACACATTTGCTATTGTTTTTACGCACATTTACATGAAGGGTGGGAGGAAATTTAATTAAACCGTAAAACTTTGATAGGTTTTTACTTCGAAGTGATATTGTTTTTATAAAATAATGTTGCAATTTTTAATTAATATCTACATGGAAATAGTTTTTTCTCCCTCACGATATTTTGACATTTTTGATTCTTTCTTTGATTTTTATTATGTCGGTAATGTTTGCAACAACAATTAAGATAAGAATTATTTAATAGGTGTTTGAATTGCAATCTCGTCTTGATTTTTTTAAACCTCATGATATGCAAAATAATCAATGGCTATCTTTGGATTGTTCTGTTGAGTATTCATAAAGATGGGCATTACAGAATTGGACAGAGAGAATAAATATTAGAGATTAAACATTGAAGAATTAAATATTATGTCAATTTGTTCTGTTTTTAATGACATTTTATAAAAATATATAAGGTCACATGGAGGAATTACGTCTTAAATTTTTCCTGGGTATGAAAGATAAAATTATTAAATTTGGTATGGAAGCAGAAATAATTAATAAATTGACTTAATCTCCGGTTTAAAAAAACCCAGACTGGGTGGGTTTTATTAGACTTTTTTGGGTTTTTTAAGATATTACCTAGTTTAACACTTTTTAGATTTAAATTTTAATTAATAAGAAAATAGTTTTAATGAAAAGAAAACTTTTATACAAAAATAATAGTTAAGTTATGAATTAAAATAAAAAAGTTTTAAATTTAATAGTTTTGGTTTAAAAATTCCAGACTCAATATAAATATGAAATCCCTTAAATCTATTTTTCTTTTACCTTATTCCTTATTAATCTATTTTGATTATGTTTATGAAAAACCCATTTAAGCCCAGGTTTTTTAAGTGTTTTTTTTTTTTTTTTTTAAGAAAACGCACCCAGTTTTTCTGGGTATGTGGGTGGGTCAAAAACTCTCCTTAATCTTAGTATATGTTACATGGTTTCATAGTGTATATGACATGGTGACCTAGGTGGTGTTTAAGAGGGTAATAAAGTTTTCTATCTGTAGTTGTAGATTTGGCTTGACGTTTATTTTTTTAATTTGTAACTGGAATTATTGGAGAATCAAATGTATTATAAATGATATGGGCAAGATTATATTAGAGAGTTGGATGTTTGACGCAAATTATGATGATGTATATGATGTATTGTCATTGAGCATGTTGCTGTTATGATGATGTGTATGAGAGTTTTGTCATTGGACATGTTGCTGTTATAATGATGTATATGACAGTTTTGTCATTGGGCATGTTGCTGTTATGATGATGTATATGACAGACTTGTCATTGGGCACATTGCTGTTATGAAGATGTATATTACAGTTTTGTTAGTAGGCATGTTGCTGTTATGATGATGTATATTTGACAGCTTTGTCATTGGGCATGTTGCAAAAATGAGAAGTTAGTATTGGCAGCTGATATTTTATGTCGCAATGATGATTTTTATTTGCGTAGATGGGAAGAGAAAAGTATTGACATAATGAATGTTTTGTTTTTAGACGTATCATTTTCTACAGAAATTTAATTTTGGTTTTTAAGATGGTATTTTGTGAGACGTTTCCCCCTCTTTCTGCATAATGAATATTATGGTAGACTTTATTTAAAATAAAATGTGTGTAAGAAGTAGATTTGTTGTGTTTGGTAAGAGTTGACTGTGGAATCAATTTTTTATTACTGGGCATGTACTAAAGCGATGATTAGAGATAGATATTATTTCAAGGTATTTTGTTGAAAAGAAATAGGATACACTTTTTAATGGTAAGTGAGCAACTTCAAAGTATTTATTATTGTATCTTTTTTATATGCCTGTTCCCCGTGGCAGAATCATGGCGACATTGTCGCAGAACTTTACAGAGTTCTTGCTGAAATTTTTTCTTTTGGGAAATAAAAAACTTTGCCTTGCTTTTTTGCAGAAATTTACACGTAAAATTTGAATTGTGCATTCAAATAATCACTTTTCGAAGCACTCGGTTTGTGCCGATATCGCAATTCCATGTGGATTGTATTTTCCGCTGTTAATGTTGGAAATTCAAATTGCGCATTTCATCACTATTTCTTAAAGCAATGATTCTATAATTTTTTTTGGCAATTATTGCTTTTAATTTTCGCATAGTGTTTAAAACAAGATACTTTTAAACAATATTATTTATTAAAACAATCAAATCTTGTAACGAAACTTGCATTCGAGTATCCCCTTTTTGAAAAGTCTTATTCGTGTGATTTCATCATCTATCTGTTTTTCGCTAATTACTGCTGCAGATTTCATGTTATTTAATTATTTTTTAATGTGATGATGATTTGCAAAATGCGATATATGAAATACTTTGTGCGTTATACCTCCCCCCCCCAAGCAAATTGTGTGAATATCGCCCAAAATATTAGAGTGAAATAAATATTACATACTCAATTGAAAAAAAGAATTTTTTTTGTTTCGTTTTTGTTAACTTAAATTAGTAACATACATCTTTGCTATTATTTTTATATTCTATAACCGTCGTTGAACAGCCGACCCAATTTTGGGTTTACGACTACTTATGTTCAACTCCTTAGCCTTGTAATTTTGAACCCAATCCAGAAGACAAGGGAACTCCTGGATCAATTATTGAGAGAAATTTGCCTTCCCGGAGAACTTTTTGATGGAACTAACCTGCATTTGCGTTACATGGAGAGGTTGACCACGAGAACCTCCCACGATTAGCCTGGCGGCAAGGGGACTCTAACCCACAATCCGTCTACCACTGAGGATAGAACTGTGGTCAGTGCAAGCCGGGTGCAGAATTTGTATCGACCAGTTATTGCCGGGATTGAACCCTGGTTCACCTCATTAGAAGGCGAGTGCTCTATCCCTTGAGCCATAGTGGCTCATCTTTATTATCTTTGTTATTATTGTAAGTATCTTGCAGAAAGATATCAGTGCTAGAGAGTTTTGTCGCAGAAAGCCTAAAATTATTGTGCCACAGGGTGCCTGATTAGCATAAATGCTGTTTAATAAAAGTTTTGTGTTTATATATTGCTATATGTTGAGTTTTTTTTTAATTTTGTACTTTTTGTGCCACTGCCCGGTATACCCCACATTGATGTTCTCGTAAGGTTAAGTGCCACTGCCTGTTATGTTTTTGCATTTTCAAGTTAAAATCTGCTATGGTTTTTGCCTAAGCAAATACTTGGAGGTAATTGTAAAAAGTTTATTTCGGCATTGGCAACAAGTGTTAACCAATGCTCCATTTTATCGCTAGCGACAGTTTTCAAGATTGCACCAAGTGTGTAAACAGTCCTGTAGTTGGAAAATAAATTTGGGGGGTCCTTATCTTTTGGTAGGGTATATAGCCGATTGATTTTTCTCAGGCCAAAAAACCACGTTTTTAAATTACTTGACATGGTTTTAATTTTTAAAAAAAGCAGAGATTAATTTTGAAAAAAGGGGGATTGTTTCCAATTTGCATTATTTTTTATCTTTCGTATCATCATCATAGTTGGTCATACAGCCCAATGTGGGCCAATACCTTCCTCTGAAAATTTCTCCATAACGACTTCTGATTTATCTTTGATCTCCTGTTCTTTTCATTAATTTGCAGGAAAATCAAACTCCACCGAATCAGCCCATTTCAACCCCGAACTTTTGTTCCCTTTTTTTTTTTGTTGTAATTATTAATATCAGGTTGTTTATAAATCTTGTACAGTTCAAAGTTAAATTTCCTTGTCCAGTTATTGTTTTCATTTACACCATTAAGTATACTTCTGTCAGAATGAAATTTTTTTTCCCCGAACTAAGGAGAAATTTCTTTTAGAAATAAAAGAAATAATGAACAAGAGAAAAATAAATTCGTTTGAAATATTTTTTAAATATTTAAAAAAAAAAATTTCTGCTACAAACCAAATATATCAGGGAACAGCGTTCTTCCCCTTTCCTTCCAACTACAGCGCTGTGTGTAACATATTCTAGGATTTCCCCAAGAAATTAGTGTTGTATTTAACTAATACAAAGATTTATTTTTTAGAGCTTTTTATGATCTTTTTTTTCCTCTATGACCACTATTCTGGACATTTGTATGCTATGTTTATTCTATTACTATCAAGAACGAAGAATTACTTCCATATAAACTGACTGGCTCATAGAATATATATTTGTTTTTAATTTTTTCCAAAACATCTCATTTGGGTCAATGAATCATTTCAACTTTTTTGTAGTCCGAAATTTAAATTCTTCTTCTTATGTAAAGTGGGTCATTATTGTATATATTTATACTATAATTGTATATTGTATATATTTATACTACATTATAAATATATATATTTATATATATATAATGTAAATAGTGTCTAGAATGCGTTTCTTGTACCACTTTTTTAGCATCTTTTAAGGAAGAATTTTTTTGCTACCAGGAGTCTGTTTAGAAGAAATTTGGGTCCGTTAACGGACCCTTCACAAAATATTTTAACTTAAAAACGGACCCTTCACAAAATATTTTAATTTAAAAACGGACCCTTCACAAAATATTTTAACTTAATAACGGACTCTTCACAAAATGATTTTTCTTTTAATCGGACCCTTCACAAATTTGTTTACCTTCATTATTATTTTGTTAATAGAATAAACCCTTTCCAGGGCAGAAAACAGGAAAGATGGATGTAAACGAATTAAGTTTTGTCTTCGGCAGACGATTCTTCCATTATTCGTCCGAAATGAATATTCTGTGTTCAGCAGTGTAGGCTAAATACCAAATATTTGTATGTTACATCTCTAATTTAGAAGCAGCAATTGTTGTTTATTTTTTAAAATTTAATTTTTTTAATTATAATTTTACAGTGTTGAGCATAATCTTGTATGTCTTTACAATTTAAAAACTTCATGAAAAAGTTTTTTTGCAATACCGGACCCTATTTGCACAAATTCATAAAAGCGGACCCTGACTGAAAGAATGTGAGTAATTTTTTCACAATTTCACGAAAAACGGACCTTTCACAAAATGTCTGGACAGACCCCTGGCTACTGTTTTATTTTTGCTTCATAACCATTTAATTCTAAATTAGCTCGTTTTGCATTTTGGGGTCTGTCTATATCATTGTTTCTGACCAGCAGTCAATGAACCAGTACTGATTGTTCACCGAACACTGTTCAATGGTCTGCGCATATTATTACCTTAAATTTGTCTCACAATATAGGCATTTTCGAATACAATACAATAAAAATCTTTTTTCCTCTACTTATAAGCATAAAAATGAAAAGACTATTTTAATCTGATTTTTTCCCTTCAAAGCTACTTTAATATAATCAGATCAGAGGTAACTGGTTTGATTGCTAGAATTGACATGTTAGTGAATAACAAACAACAGTAATCACAGTAAATTCAGCTGTTAAGTTTTTAAAGTTTATTATTTTGTTTTTTTATTTATTTTTGACGCCCGGTGGTTAAGTGTTAGTGCTTCTCTCTCGTGCCACAGGTCCTGGGTTCGATCCTCGGGCTGGGCAAAGGTTGATTCAGACTTTCATCCCTTCAGTGGGTCCATAAAATGAGTACCAAGCATGCTTGGGAGCTAAACACGGAGAGTTCTGCGTTAGGCTGGCCACCTAACCCGAACATCAGCTACTGCACCCCAGAGCCCAAGGTCAAGAAAACTGAGATGGGCACAGTTGACCTTGGCCCACTATGGGCTGTAGCTCCTCTGAGTTTAGTTTATTTATTTTGTATTTAATTGTATTCTTTCACTACCTACACATGGTTACATAATTTGGGTACCTACACATGATTGCATAACTAACAGCAATATTGATATTTTTATTAGATTTAGTATTAATTTCATTTATATTTAAATAGGTTTAGGCTCAAAATATTTTTCATTGTATGGAGTGTATGAATGATAACAAACATGTTGCTCGAAAAATTGTTTAAATACCAGAATTTTATGTAGGTAAAACACTTTTTACACGGAAATAAAATTACTCTTAAGATACATAAGAAACAGTTAAAGGAAAAATAATGGTTACAGTTAAATTATTGTATAAAGTTACAGTTAAAGTTCATTATAATATTACACAGTCAAGTCTAAAAGTTAAAGGAAATACTAATGTTGTTTAAAAAATTGGAGTTTAACATTCACACAAACCATTTAGTAAAGACTACATAGTATGTTATTAAGGAACAGTTCTGACAAAAAGGTGGCTTATAAAATAATTATTTATTTAAGCATGAATTAATACAGTACAAGGTCCCATAACCAGATACGTGTGTTTTTTCTGACCTTTTTAACAATCAAAATAGATGAAACTCTTTTCTTTAAAAAAGAAATCCTTTTTTTAATCTATTAAAAAAAGTGTGTATATATATATATATATATATACTTAGTGTCATTTTCTTGGTGAAATGCCACTTGCATTGGCGTCATGAAAATGGGATTGATGAACAAAATTTAGCGTCATTAAAAATGACTCTTACTCGCATAATTATGTGTCAAAACAAATTTATCAATAATTAATGACAGAACTAATTTAAATAAATAAACAATTGTGTATTTTTTGTCTAAATTTGCATTTAATTTTATGTCATAAAAGTTCGTTTACCTTAATAAAAAATAAGAAGAGGTTTGTTTACTTGAGATACTTAGTTTCTTTAAAAATAATTTTTCTTTCCCATTTCAACTTTCAACTCTTGAAATAAATCATTTATAACAAGGACTTTAGTACATCCTGACTGCAACATGAGGTTGTCGATCCTTTTCTGAGATAGTGAAAAAGAGCTATCTAATTAAAAGCCATCACAAAATTATTTGCTTCGCTAATACTTTTTGTTTCGATAGTTTTTTCGTATTTCCTTATTTGAATTTTCCCACATTTGGTGCGGAGGTTTGTCCTGCTGCTCTAGGAGAGGATTTGATAGTCTCTTCTAACAGTTTTCTTCAACATGCAGTCTATGGAAAAAATTCCGTGCCCCCCAAAAGTGGTCGTAAATAGTGGTCGTGTATATATATAAGTTCAAAATGAGGATAAAACAAAGGAAAATTATAGACAAATGAAGAAGGGGGGAAATAATAATGAAAAAAAACAACAACAAACAACTGATTTAAAAATAAAAAATAATAAAAAAAAGGATGAAATTTTTTAAAAAAAAAAACCGGAAAATAAAAGATATAATCTTTTCATCAGCCCACACGATTATATCCGCAAAAAAGAATGCACTCTGACTATATTTTCCCCATCTACTGTTTCATTTTATACAATTATGGCAGAAATTTGCAGTATAAAATAACTGAGCAGTATCTTAAGGTGAAAATTATCCTCAAAAAATAAAAAAATAGAAAAAGTGAAGAATTTGGATGATCCAGACAGTTTTGTGTACAATTTTCATGGAATGAAAAAAAAAGAGATTTCTTCTTCGTTAAACAGGTAATTTGAGGCTCAGTAAATGTGTGGGAAGCCTACAACTTAAATTGTCAACTTAACCTATCCTTTCCTCATGCCGCGTAAGAAAAAAATGCTAGAAACCAATTTATTGCCATTTGTAGAGAGAATTGGTGTCCCAAACCAGATTTTCCAGCATGATAATGCCGCAATTCACATTGAAAAATTTACACAGAAGTGCATTTTTTGTAAGAGGGTGCTTGTCATTAATGACCCGTCGTTCCCCTTAACTTCAATCTCCAAGAAAGCTCAGTAGAGTTGTATGTACCAAAATGGACAGTTTTAGCCTGGGGCAGAATTGAGGTCCATCATCATTGAAATTTTTGGCATAATATTGATGATATTACCCTTTAAATATTGTTAAAAGATAAACANAATCGGACTCTTCAAAAAGGGGTTACTAAAGTATTTTAGGAATCAATTTCCCTTTTATTTTTTACTGGGACCAAAACTACTTATAATCTAAAACTGGTGTAAACTGTTGACTATGATTTGTTTTAAGTATAGTTATTCTATATATATATATATAGTTATATATATATATTCTATAGTTATTCTATATAGTTATTCTATAGTTATTCTGTCTAATATACAGACTGATCAGTCGGTTCGATAATATTTATTTTGCATTGTGCCAAGACAAATTTTGTCCAATCACAGAGGGGATCTGTTCGTGGGACTTTTATTTGTTTTTCACTTTTGATGATTATGGCGGCTACATCTGCTGTGGGATCAGGTTACGACTCCTAATTTTGAACCTAATCCAGAAGACTAAAGAACACCCGAATCAAGTATTAGGAGTAATTTATCTTCGCGGAGGACTTTTTGATGGAGATAGCTCGCATTTTCATGTTCATGGAGAGGATAACCTCTCACGGTTTGCCTGACGGCAAGGGGACTTTAACCCATGATCCATCGACCACTGAGGATATTTTAAGTCAGCACTGTGATCGGTGCAAGCTGGATGTGGAATTCGTATCGAACCCGGTTCACCTCATTGGAAGGCGAACGCTGGTATCCCCTGAGCCATCACGGCAAGTGGCGTTGATTGTCGAAATTCGGCAAAGTAATGGTGGAGATATTTTACCGAAAATCAGTGCATTATCCACTCCCTAATATTCAACCACAATTTTGGTTTAAACCGGGTGAGGGGAAGTCCTCGTAAAGTTAACTTTCCAAATTTTCTCTCGAACCCATCGGTACTTTTTCGAGAGGGAAACGTAACTATTTTAATTGTTTTTTGTTTTGTTATTTCCTCACTTGAATTGTATTAAAAAAATGAAGTTTTCTGAAATTATCCTGCAAAGGATAGGGTATTTTTTAAGCAATGCAAACTGAAGCATAAAACGATGAAAATGGGCTTACTAATGCAAGAGTTCCGATTTTTTTCGGCTACGAAACCCTAAATAATCAATCTTCTTTCAGCGGAACCCTGACCAGTATAAATAAAATTTATTAAGGCAATTGCGAGCAACCTATGTAAGACTAATTTATTTTTAAAATATATTTACTTAGAGGAATGAAAATTTTTTATCGTTAATAATTTTTTCATAGGTTTTATGTTCCACAATTAACTTGCAGTCCTTGTGCTGCATCTAGCCCAGTCTGTGCATATAGATAAGCTGAAAATAAATAAAATAGGCCGACCTATGATTTATTTCGAACTGAAAACTAAAAATAACTGCTGTAAACGTTGAAAATGGTTATTAGGGAAAATTTTTTCTTTATTAAAGGATTAAGTTATTTTATTTTGATAGGAAAACATAAAAGGGTTTGGAAATACTAATGCAATATTTTATAAAGCGCTGTGTTCTTTTCATAATTTGTTCAGTATAATTTGTATGTTTGTATTGTCAATATAATTGTATGTAGCAATCTTATGTTTTCTTTTAAAAATTGCTATTTCTATTCATATGCATTTTGCTTTAAATAGTTTCACAAAGGCCTAAAATTCCGAAAGATTAAATAAATTTTGAATTATTAACTATATTTAAATATAACCAGAGATGTTTAAAAAATCATCACTTATCAGAAACTAATTATTTTATGTGTATGTAAAAAATTTAAAATTTTTTTTTTGAATTTATGCTTATAAATTAAGAACTTTAAACGGTAAGAAAAAAAAAGATTTCTATTACTGCATAAATCTTAATTATGATTTTTTTTCTCGTTTTTTTTACCGTTTATTTAAGTTCTTAAATTTAATTCTTAGGAATAAAAAGATTTTTATTACCGCACAAATCCTAATTATGATTTTTTTTCTTGGAAAGTGATTAAAATATTTTTGAGTTTTAAAAAAGTACTTAAAAGGTGCTTATTTATTAGTGAAAAATCTGGCTACGCAACCTGTAAAGGATTATTATTATTATTTGTTATTTTTTTTTTTTTGTGGTTACCAAGATATTAGGGGAGGAAAAAGGGGTTGCAAGTAGTGAAATTTTTTTTTAAAATTGCTGAAAAAATAATCAATTAAATTTTTTTATTTTATTTTAAAGGGGAGGATATTCTCTAAGATATTTATGCAACTGTTAATATTTTAGAAATTAGATTTTCCTTTTAGGAGGTTAATTTCCGTAAGAATAAGCAGGATTTACTAATTGGAGTTAACAGGAATTAACAGGGCCGGAACAAAAAGAAATGTTTTTTTGCCGTGTAGTACTATTTAAATTAGTAATTTCTTTCTTTCTTTTAAAAAAGAAAGAAAGAAAGAAGGGTTCAAATATAAATTTTTTTAATTGCTGATTTTAACATTTTATTTAAATTGTTGACAATTAAAAGAAAAGGAGCAATCTAAAAAAATAAAAGGGTTAGGCGCAGCACTATTGAGGAAACTTTTTATGAAATTACAATCGCGTTTCTCTCTCTTTTTTTTTTTTTTAAATTTTTAATAATCTGTCATACTACAACCATTATCATTGCATACATATTTTTTCATTGATTTAAACCGATTCCTGTTATTTCGGATTCATTTTAGGATTTTTATTTTAAATCACTGACTATTTTTTTCCTTTGTTCGTCTTTTTTAAGACTTTTAATTAGGGGTGGACACAGAAATTTTTCCTGGGGGAGTTCATAGACTCAGATTCCCGCCCCCCCGCACAATAAATTTTTTTTCGTTTAAAAAAAAAAAAACTAGTTTTTAATGCTAGTCTTCTCATTTATTTTTTCATAATGAACAATAGAACAATACATAAGTATTCAAAATCTTTAAATAATAAATGTAATGCGTTTTTTAGAAATTTTGGCAAATCTGTCAATGATTTTTTTCTACATCCAAATCAATTTCTCGATGAATGTTTAATAATGCGAATCCATTTAATCGTTCTTGATTTTGAGTTGCTGTAAGCCAAGTTTTGACAATTTTTATATATTGGTTAAACCTGTTGGAACGCGCCTCAACATTATTAATGTTTACAATGAGACTATGACGAATTTCGTTTTAATCTTTTGGATTATGATTCTTGAAACAGTGAAGAACATAATTAGATGGAGAAAAAAAAATTGATTTTTCCGACTTACCTAGATGTATATGTCCCCTTAAATAATTTTTAAAATATTTTATTTCTTTTGTAAACTATTTTATTTTATTTTATAACCGTCGTTGAACAGCCGACCCAATTTCATGGGTTTACGACTACTAACGTTCAACTCCGTAGCCTTGTAATTTTGAACCAATCCAGAAGACAAGGAAACTCCTGGATCAGTACCCCCAGAGGTATTGATTTGTTGTGGGAACATGGAGGACTTTGAGA
>NC_092209.1:79955567-79958243 GCF_043381705.1 Parasteatoda tepidariorum | reverse complement strand
TTAGCATTTATATTTCATTCAATTTTTGTTATGTCGTTGTGAATGATAATAAATCCAGGTTTCATAAAATATGTGTCTGACATAAAGAGTAAAAAATAATGTTTAAAAAATCTTGTTAAAAATGGATTAAAAAAAACACACGTAATGTAAAAAATTCAAGATAAAATTTGAACTAAAAAAAGCTATTGAAATCGAGCGAATCACTATTGTGTAACGCAGGACTCAAAGCAACATAACTTGTCAGGCAATTCGAAGAAAACAGAAAACTTTTGAAAGGCGATTATAATATACACTTTTAAGTTTCATTAGACAGTGATTTTCAATTAATTTTGATGTTTTTAAATCCACACAAGAGAACTCCTGGATCGAGTATTGAGAGAAATTTTGCCTTCGTGGAGGACTTTTTTGATGGAGCTAACCCGCATTTGCGTTGCATGGAGAGGAAGACCACGAGAACCTCCCACGGTTAGCCTGACGGTAAAGGGACTCAGACCCATGATCCGTCTACCACTGAGAATATTTCACGTCAGCCGTGTGGTCGTTGCAAGCCGGATGCGGAATTCGTATCAACCAGCCATCGCCGGGATCGAACCCTGGTTCACCTCATTGGAAGGCGAACACTCTATTCCCTGAGCTGAGCCATCGCTGCTCTGGATGTGTTTTTTTTTTCTCAGGCGAATGAGAATCAAATATTTACCCGCGAAAAGAGCGCCAATCCAGATTCCTGTTGGCATGTGAAAGAGTCATAGCCAAAGTGAATGGCCATTTAACTCGCTGCTGCTTTATAACACTTCTTCTTTCTAAGCCTCCGCCTGCTGTGACTTTCGCGTGTTTTACAAAAAATACAATATATTTATTCATTTTAAAAACTTCATTCGCTTCAAAAATATGCAAATTTGGAAATAACAGTCGGCAGCAATCAGACAACGTACGCCCATTTTTAAGACTTGCCAGACGCGAATGAGAAGAAACAAAAGCGATTTGAAAAATAAAACGCTAAGCTGAAAAACAAAACTGGAGATGAAAAATGGAACAAGAAAAACAACAGCGACAGAGAGGGGAGGGGGGAATCATTGTAAAACGCGCTATGGAGAGGCGGGGGGGAATAATTTTGTCATTGTTGAAATTGGATTTATTAAATTTAAAATTCAATTTCGACAATGTCAAAATTTTTTCTATCTCAGTCTCATCAGCTGATTTATTCACATGAATACTGATTCCATTGTTGGCAACATTTGTTCCTCACCACCTCTCCATATCGTGTTAAAATGTATTTTACCCTGAATTGCCTCTCTCGACTACTGCGGTTTTCTTGTTCTGTTTTATTTTTATTTTATTTATTTTTTTGCTCTACTGTGGTTTTTCTTGCTTTGTTTCCCACCTTTATTTTTCCATCTTTCTTGGCAATATATCGTTTTATATTTCAAACCACTTTTGTTTCTTCCAATTCACGTTTGACGGGTCTTGAAAATGGGCACCTGTTTTTGATAACTTGAATCAGTCGACTGTTATTTCCAATTCGTATATTTTTGAAACGAATGAAGATTTTAATCAAGTAATGTCTTACCGATTCAGTTTATTGTGATTATTTTATGTAACACAGTATATTTATTTCAAAATTACGTTATAATTTATTTTAAATTTGTATAAACGAATGAAAGCAAATAATGAAAATATTATCATCAGTGTGATATATATATTTTTTTTATTTATAATATAGGTTTTTAAAAAAAATTTAACTTAAAATAATTTAAAATATGGTTTCATTAATTTTTTATGATAAAAACCATAGGTCCCTATGGCTTGCAAGCTATCTCTTGTCAATCCCTAGATATCACAAAATTTTTATCGAGGTTTTATCCTTTAGTTGCTCAAATAATATTTTTAATTCCTAAATAAGATTTTGAATTACACATGTTTTGAGTATGTTCTAATAAAGTCTTTTATTTTTTGATACCTTCAAATAGTAGCTCTGTATTTTGGAATTTTTATTGTTATAATTTCTACGTAATTTTTTCTTCTTTTTTTTTTAAAAAAAAATATTGAAATTAGTTTGATGAATCATAATAAGTTACTTTTATACAAGTCTGGCATGAGATTCTACAGTCTTTCTTATTTTAATTTTCCAATGAAGGAAAATGCGATGTTAAATGTCTATTTTTCCTTAATACATTTCTTAGTACATTTTTACATTATTTAATTGTTTTACTTTATTCTCTTTAATCATGATTTATAATAAAGCTTAAAAATTTATAGGATACTCTCTGTTCACATCAGGGTTCGTTGATTTAAATCAGCTTGATTTAAATCACGATTTAAATCATGATTAAAATCAAATGATTTTTTTAAAAAAATCATTGATTTAAATCAACTGATTTTTATATATATATTATATTGATTTTAAAAGTTAAAAAACAGTGCTTTAAATTATTGATACTTTTATTATTTTCTTTTCTTAGTTTTAAAATTTATTTTAAATAAATTGCTGCATTAATTAATTTTAGTTAACGAAATTACTTTCTTTCTTGGAGTGTGTTAAACACATTTAAAATTACATGTTTAAAAATCTTTTGATTCTTAACATTGAAAGTACAGATTAAAGTAAATATTTAATGCTGTCTTAATATAGACTTGCATAGCTGTAGAAAGTAAATAAACATGCACTATATGAACAAA
>NC_092209.1:79843850-79950384 GCF_043381705.1 Parasteatoda tepidariorum | reverse complement strand
GTTAAGGTAGTTAAAGTACAATTTTGTTAATTATTTATTTTGTTAATTATCGTGCCTTTTAATACAAAACTGTGAATTGAGTTTTTACATAATTACAAAAATATTAAGTTTCTTTTTACTAATAATTAACTTAAACAAATGGAAAATTGTTAACTTAAATCTAAAATATAAATAAAAAACATTAAATACATACGAAATACATCAACATAGTAACAAAAAAGATGGAAAAAAAATTATTAAAAAAAAAACTGCAGCTTTTCTATTTTTAAACACATTACATTTTTAATAAAATAAGCATTAGTATAGTTTTGTTCATAAAGAATTGCAGTTTGAACTTATTATGAAAACAACTGCTACGAACAAATATAGAATTTAATTTTTGAAATTTAAATTAAATAAGATCTGTGAAAAATAATCTCAACTGAAAAAATTAAATTTAAAAATAAATTACTATTTTAAACACAAAATTAAAAAGCTTAGTAAATAACTATTTAAAAAAAGGGAAAAGAATTCCTATATTTAGAATTCAAATGTGATTTATCTGTTTCCATCTCAAGCTCCTACTAAATGAATATAAATAACGCAAAAAAATTTTAATTGCTCTTTTTTCTTTCTTTTAATCATTTTACAGTGGAAAAGAGATTAAAAATTTTTTATCTACTTCATAAAAATCCATTTTTACCCATATATATTTTTAAAAAAAAATATTTTTTTTCTTTTTTGAAAAAAGTCTTATACCTAAATTTTGAAGCAATAATTGAGGAATTAATTTAATAAGAAAATAACATATTTAATGAAATTTAATTTTACCTTAATATTTAAACAATAAGACTGCAAATAGTAAATATTCATAAAAAATTTATACTTACATTCAATAATAATATTAATTTATAAGATATGCTTTGAGTAACTAAGTACTTGTAAACTGGTACTGGACAGTTAAAGACAGGTCAGTGAAGTAACTGGGGAGGTGAGTGAAAAGAAACTGGACAGTCATATAGAGAAAACCACAGCTGTATGTGCATTGAACCCTTTCTTAACGACATGGACAAAAATATTGTCTTTATTCTTAGAAAGAGCAAGAGAAAACGTGAGAAAAAGGCATTTCTAGATAAATACTTTTAAAGCACCCTGGATTTTTCAAGTTGACAGAAATTTCCGGGGTTTTGTCTGCTGTTTCACAAGATCAGAGTCGCAGGCATCATCCTTTTTTTGTGCCTTTTCTTGGTGTCGGTAACGGCATGCTCAAACAGACAACAGACTTGCCACTTTTCCGGGTGAATACTCGGAATCGAGTCGGAATGAGACACCCCTCTAACCGGGCTTAACGACAGGCCTGAGGGTAGCGGTTTGTAATTAACGATTATAAGAATAGAAAGCTCTTGAGAAATTAGGTACTTAAAAATATTTTTTCTTATTTTTAAGGGCTTTGGTAACAATTAATTAATTTTTTCGTATGGAACTGGAGAGCCGCAACTTTACATCAAAAGAGCCACCTGTGGCTCGCGAGCCACAGGTTGCCGACCACTGCGCTATACGGTCCTTTTTGTTGTTCATTGTCCAGGGGATGCAGACTATAGGACGTCAGGCATGTGTGCCACCTGTATTACGTCTCCTGGTGACTGTTATCTGTGAAATGGATATTCCTGTTACATTATACAGATTACGAGACAATTGTTTCGCTGTCGCTGACCTATCCCTTTTGGCTAGAAGTCTCAAATAACGGCGTTGTTGTCCTTTTGCGGCTTTGACCAGTTCCAGACAACTGTTCCTGTCTCTGTAAACTGTTTCCTCACCTCAATTTTTTTAAAAAAACATTCTTCCCTTTCATTGTTTTCGTAAGTGTAATTAATATTTCAAAAAATAATTCAAAATTTTAACAGCAGTATATTAAATATTATATTTTCCCATTATTTTTTTTCCTCCAAAGCCCACCCGATTGACACTCGTCTGTCAGGCATAAATATGGCAGTTTTGTAAGCCACTCTTTCAGTTGCACCATATTACCAACGTTGCTCCGCAGTAAAACGGATAGTACAGAGAATGAAAGAACATCCGTTCCTTGTCCGGAATTCGAACCCAGTACCTTTCTGATGTAAGGTCATCTCCCTGACCACTACACAGGCCCGTCGGCAGATCCCCCCATTTAAGTATAGTACTCATTCTATACGCGTACGTTTCAAGGACCCTTTTGTTGTCCAGTTAGCTATCTCCTAATTTGTTTCGAATTATTTTGATGCTGTTGTTAAAGATCACAATTTGATATCTCTTTGTAACACTTTGACAATCTATCTGTTGTGATAATTTTATCTTTCAACTAGCAAAAAAAAGGTATCTTTTATTGAGCGTTGCTATTGTTTTTCGTTGTCTGCATAATCAGTTTATTTTCACCTCCATTAGACTACTGATTGGCTTCCATTGATTTTTAAATTTGTCCTTTGTGCTATTTATAACATTGCATTGTCCACGTAATTGTACTGTTCAGATATTCTTCTATAATTATTAATGCACGCAAACCAGGGTTTGAAAAAACCCGGGGATTTTTGAAANTCATGCTGCACAATTAATTATATGAAACTAAATGCAAAACAATAAGTTTTAGTAAAAAAAATTTTTTTTTTTTGAAAAAACCCACTTATCGTTCCAAGTGGGTTTTTTCAAGGTGGGCCCACCCAATAAAACCCGGGCGGGTTTTTTCAAAGTGGGCCCACTTGGCGAACCCTGACGCAAACGCTCTCAGAGTATTTTATTATTTTTATTTTATAACCGTCGTTGAACAGCCGAATAATTTTTTAGGTTTACGACTACTTATGTTCAACTCCGTATCCTTGTAATTTTGAACCCAATCCGGAAGACAAGGGAACTCCTGGATCAATTATTGGGAGAAATTTGCCAACGTGGTGGTCTTACTCGCAGTGCATTTTATATCAGCTACAAAGGTCTCAGTGATCTCGCGTCAAATGCCCCACAAATCATAGAGGGAACGCGAAAAAAATGTCGTGACCAGCCCCCTTTAAAGGAAAAAAAAAATAATAATACAAATAAAATATCAGACCAGCAGATTTGAGCTAGTCAAATGAAACCAAACTTTAAAAGAGAAAAAAAAAATGTCTGTAATAATTACATTAGGTGAAAATGAATGTAATAGTGAGTATCAAATTACATTGCAGCTTTTCCTTGATGCAAATATTTGACCAATTCTCATTAAAAACCTTGATTTCAAATATAACTCTTTTCTTGTTGGCTTATCTTCACCCCACTTTACTTTAGTTTTTTTTAACAGCTTTTAAAATGCAAATTTTTTTTTTGAATTTTGTAATTTTTGAAAATTTCAAGTGTTTAAAATGATTTATATTATTTTAAATTGAGACCCGCTTTTAGGAAAAAAGGACAGGATTTAAAATCATGTTTCCTTAGGATCTGTAATTTCCAAAGCAGGGTTGGGGTTTTGGACGTCCTAAACTGGTTTTGGACAGGACACGTGGGTTTTACTGTCTTAAACTGGGTAAAACTGTCCTAAACNGTTTTACCGTTAAATCCCACAAAATGTTTTACCGTAAAAATGGAACCTTCGCAATATTTTTCCTTTGAAGAACGGAGTTTATGACATCTTTAATGCATAGTTTAAAGCTACAACTTCTTAAAAGACATAGTATTTGTGTTATTTCACAAAAACAGGACCTTGCTAGCATTAACCTTATTTTGTAAATTCAAAAACGTTTTGAATAGATCTCTCACAAATTAACAAAAAAGTGACATTTCACAAAAAATCTGGACAGACCATTGGTTTTTTTAATTGGGTCTTCTTTTCACAATTTTACAAAAATGATGATAAAAGAATTTTTGGGTTTGCCACTAATGTTCAACTCCGTATCCTTGTAATTTTGAACCCAATACAGAAGACAAGGGAACTCTTGGATCATGTATTAGGGAAATTTGCCTTCGTGGAGGACTTTTTAATTGAAATAACCTGCATTTGCTTTACATGGAAAGGAAAACCACCAAAACCTCCCACGGTTAGACTGATGGCAAGGGGACTCTAACCCATGATCCGTCAACCACTGAGAATATTTTACATCAGCAATGTGATCGGTCTGAGCTGGGTGCAACCCGCCATCGCTGGGATTTGTACCCGGTTCACCTCATTGGAAAACGAACGCTCTAACCCCTGAGCCACCAGGGCTCACCCCTAAACACATTTCAAACCTTCTGGGTTTCAGAGCACAATAAATTATCTTTTTTTTTAATGTCCTTACGTACTTTTATATTATTATTATTCATTTAACCACGTTTAATTTTTTATGCGCTATGCAGCCATTTGTGGTCCGTCCTTAGCCATTGTCCAGCAGTGTATTATAGTTGAATTCAAGAGGTTTACGGGTTTACGTATACAGTTTTATTTGGCGCGAGAGCGTTTTCCGAAATGGTAGTAAGATAACATTTCATTAAAAAATTTCGCCTGACGCATTAAATTAATGTTTCAATGGCCAAATTATGAATTTTAAATCGTATTTATTAAAACTAGAATAAATTTTTCTTCCACCTAAAACGTAAAAATAAAATAATCTTTATGATGGTTGGGAAAAAAATGAAGAGTAATGTTGGAGAATTATTTTAATATATTTTAGAGTTCGAAGCTGTATCAAATAGTTGGCGGGATGTTAGTAAAAATAACTCCGGCTGTTTTCAAGGATGGGATGGCGGAATTAGTTCTCCTTGGCACTCTTTCTTTTCGAAATTCTCTCACTTTTTTCTGTTTTGAGTTAATCCGCGTTCGTTGCAAAGAAAAGGTGGTTTCTTTACACGGAGAATCCTTATTACAAGATTTTGCTTGTAGGGATCGTTCCAGATTTTTTTTATCAAAGGTTCCGTCTGCTCATGGTACAATGACCGCCTCTAATAAAATCACAAATCTACAAGTACGGAATCATTACAATTTTGAAACATGATGAAATCATCTTTTTATAAATCATCATCACCGTTTTGTAAATTTAAATTTACGTAGTATGTATTAAATTTATGTCAATATGCTGATCTTGTTGATAATCTTGATCTTGTTGACAAAATTGATTCTACCCCTTACGAAGAAAAATATTTAAGTTACGGGTATGAATTACGCAATGAATTTATTAACATTTTGTTAACATTTATTTATTAACATTTTGTATGAATTACGCAATGAATTATGAATTTACGACTACTAATGTTCAGCGCCGTAGCCTTGTAATTGTGAACCCAATTCAGAAGATAAGGGAACTCCTGGATAAAGTATTGGGAGACATTTTGCCTTCGTAGAGGACTTTTGGATGTAACTAACTCTTATTTGCGTTACATGGAGAGGAAAACCACGAAAACCTTCCAAGGTTAGTCTGAAGGCAAGGGGACTCTAACCCATGGTCCGTCTACCACTGAGGATATTTTACGTCAGCACTGTGGTCGGTGCCAGCCGAATGCGGAATTTTTATCGACCAGCCATCGCTGGGATTCGAACCCGGTTTACCTCATTGGGGGGCATCCCCTGAGCCATCAAGGCTCGATTACACTTCTTGGGAAATTTAAGGGTGAGAGTTGAAACATAATGTAAAGGAATCCAAATAAAACATGTTTATGAATTGGGAAAAGTTACAGAATGCCTATGATCATTCACTATTCGTTCCCATAACAAATCATATCTCTGGGGGTACTGATCCAGGAGTTTTCTTGTGTTCTGGATGGGGTTCAATATTACAAGGCTACGGAGTTCAACATTAGTAGTCGTAAACCCATAATTGGGTCGGCTGTTCAACGACGATAATAAAATAAAAATAAAAAAATGAAACGGATTTTCAATTTCAAAACGTTTATAATTATTTAACTCTAATACTCAAACTTTTTGTTGCCAAGTATTAATAACAATTTTGACATATTTTTTAATCACAAATTTTTAATTTTCTGATTACTTATTACTATCCTTGAAGTGAAAATATCATAAAACTTACAAAAATAAGCCACATTTTTATTGAAGAGATGTTTGACACCAACAGCGGCTAGATGCATTAAACGTAAAACTCACAATTAGTCTTAAATCCTGGATATAAGCCAGCAAAAAATATTTCGTCTTGACATAAAGAGTTAAGCAAAACTGATTGGGATTCAAATTTCATTTTAATTATCGATTTTAATTGACAATTAATCTATCATATGAATGTAGTGAGTGATTTTAAGTTTTTAATGTAAATACTGATTTACTTGGTTATCCTGTCTTTTAGTATTTTAACTGCGCCATTAAGCTAAATTATATTTTTTAAGTTTATTTTTTGCGTTAAAATGTAATCTTTAGTGTTTTACATCCGTGTATTCTTTTATCTTAAATTTTTTTTTTATACAGTTAAAGTTCGTTTCGGCGAAGAAAACTTACAATTAAAATTTATTCGTTCGCATGATTAATAAGAGCTCAGTTTGATTGTTAACAAAATTGCTGATTTGTTTGTTTTCTTATCCATGAAATGCGCGATCGAGATAATTAGGAAATTTTTTTCAAACCTTACATCGCTCTCCTGACAGAACTATTGTGACCACATTTCCCAGATTACGGCTACCTTCAGTATTTTGGGGATTAGAAATCCGAATCAGACATAAAAAAGGTATGTTTATTTAGAAAAAGTTCGTTTCTGTGTTTAATTTCGTAACTTAAAATATCGTCTTCATTAATTAATGAGCATATTTGAAATCACTTCCTCGAATCATTAAGTCCTAGAGCATAACGATCCGATCAAAAGTTATCGGAGTACGTTGGTCACCGTACATACATATTACGTAGATCATGATCAAGGAGATCATGAAACTAACAATGACATACGGCAGCGGCTTCAGGCATTTAATCAATAACTGATAATCTGCTACTAGAGTAGTAGTATTTTTAATGGGAAATTCAATTTTTTTTTTTTAAGTTAAACTATTTTGGCTTCAACAAAATATTTTATGAAGAACAAAATAGTACATATTTTCATACTTACTTACTTATCCTCTACATGCTTTTGGGCACTTAAGGCCTCTAGCATATCCCTCCAACGCCTCCTATCTCTAGCAATAGATCTTGCTTCCTCCCAGCCAGATATTCTACATTCTTTTAATCCACCCAAAAACATGAGCTGGATGGTAAGTCTGAGTCTTCCTCTTGTTCTTTTACCACCAGGGGCCCATGTAAGCGCAACAGATGTAATTTTTTCTTTGGGCATTGTCGGAGCCAGCTCCATCTTCGTTTTTTAATTTCATCTTCTATTGTTTTTATTTTAGCTTTCTTTAATAGATTTTTACTTGATACTTTGTAAAGACCNTAGTGTTTCAAATTTTTTTTTTTAGTAGAATTTTTTATAACTCTTTAGAGATTGATAACAATGTTGGGGGCAATTCATCAAATAATCGAGGGATTTTTCGGGGGCAATTAATCGAGGAATTAGCCCTAGACATCTACGTACCTCTGTACACATTATGCATGCAAATCTCTGTACACAGATATTGTATATTATTTTGAACACCGTTGATATTTTTATACTACAGTAAGAGCTCGCCATAAAGAATACTGCATACCATGAGAGGACCGTAAGTTTCCTAATCTTCGTCAAAGTACAAATATTATGTCCCGCAGTGGACTGATTGTAAAGACACGATTCCCAATTGAACACCGAAGTCAAGCATCATTGGCAGCGGTCAGTAAGCGGGTGGGTCACCACTTTGATCAGCCTGCGTAGGGACCGAAGGTGCGCGGTCCTCTTTAAACTGTTCTACCATAAAACGCTCAACTTCGCTCGCAGGTTGTCGGGCTACCAAAGCAGAGGAGCCATCTTCTCTGCAGAGGATCAAAATTGCAATGGCATGCCTTCGGATCATCCTCAGGGATGTTTCCCTCACCGTCACAAAATCTCTAATGCTAATCTCTAAGTTGATAAAGTACTTACCTATCCAAATATTAAAGATTGAAAAACTGTATGTCTGTAACAAGCTTAGCCTTCCGCTATTGCGACATTTTTTTAGAAGAAATGACATTTTTCTACTGTTTAAATGAACAATATTATACGAAAGAGAATAAATTGAAGGCACTTTTTATTCATTTTCGGTATCAATACAGATAAGTTAATAACGAACATAGTTTCTCCTTTTTGTTAATAAAGTGATGTGTGTGCGACCACCGGCCGAGTTATCTTTCTCCTCATCGAAAGAAAAATTAACAGCTATTTTTAAGAATTCCGCAGCACACTTCGAAAGAATGAACCTTTTGTTGACATCTATCTACATTGCTCCCTTATTTCCTTAATAGACACTTTACAATAGAAATCGATATTCAATATTATCGATGACGTCAAAAGTTTTTTTTTTTTGCCTTCAATCTTTTCCCACTTGGACGCCATACCGCGGAAGAAAATTTTCTTCGCAAATTCTCTTTCTCCTTCATTACTTATTCAATATTTAAAAGAAAGAAAAAGTAAGTTCAGGCAAACCTAGAGTAAGTCATAATGTTTCAATTGCTGAAAAAAATACTTCAAAATATTAAAATTGCAAACAAATTATTAGAAGTGAACTTCTCCGGCGCATAATACAAAATTATCATCTCATCATTTACTTTTATTTGTATATTTTAAATTTTTCTTTTCAGTATTTGAAACTTCATGACTTAACTCTAGGTTTGTCTCAACTCACTTTTTCTTTCTTTTAAATTTTAAATTACTACAAAAGGAGAAAGAGAATTTGTTAAATTTCAAATTAGTACAAAAGGAGAAAGAGAATTTGTCAGGAGAATTTTCTTCCGCGGTATGGGGTCCTCTTGAGATCCGTACTTTGAATCACATAGTTCTTCGAAAGTAAAAAGGGTGAATGTGTCTTTTTAATTTAGTTGTTTTAACATTAAATATGGGCATTTGTTTGTAACGACAATTTGTATTGTGAACTGTATTTTTGATTATTTCTTTTCTTTTGCTCAGTGAGAAGAGTGGGAGTGTTCTGTCTGAGGAACTGAATGCGGCTGAAAAGCGTGTCGATCTCATCAAGGAAAGTTGCTACGCCACTGGAAAGAAACTGTCGGCATGCATCAACAGGTTGGCCGAAACCACCGACAAGCGAAGCAATGCTGTGGTACACGTCTCTATTTATTTTATTTATTCTTATATATATGCAGTCGAATCCCGTTTTAGCGAGTTCCTAGGGACCAAAGCAATCGCTACGCTGTAACGAAAATTCGTAATACCGATATTACGAATTTCTACATTAACCAAAATTGTTTAGTTACATTGGAATTTTTCGCATAAAACAATAATGAATATTGCATTTAATGACAGTTTTGATCTACACTCTATAACAAAAAAAAATCAACGCAGAAAGAAAGCACTAAGACGAGCAAAATCGACGCTCGATCAGGCTGGAATGATGCCGACTGGGGACGTATAGTCTTTAGCGACGAATCCCGCTTCCAACTGTGTCCTGACGATCATCGAAGACGTGTTTGGAGACGCACTGGGCAGAGGGGGGATCCTCCTGCCTTCACTATTGCACACCACACCGGCCCTCAACGAGGCATTATGGTCTGGGGTGCCATTTCCTTTGACAGCCGGACCCCTTTGGTCGTCATTAGAGGTACACTTACAGCACAGATACCGCAAGAGACCATCCGGGAACTTTATCGGTCTATGCTACGCCGTGTGGCTGCTTGTATCCAGGCTAGAGGCGGGTCAACACCTTATTGAACTTGATGCTGTAACTCTGCAATAAATTATTCAATTGTTCTGAAATTTTAATAATTTACTATTCTGTACATTGTCTTCCTATCCACCAATTTTCGTTTCAATCGGACAACTCCTTCTTGGTACGTCGATTTTTTTTTTATTATAGAGTGTATTTGTACTCTACCTGTAGAAAATATCAATTCAATATTTTGAAAGCTCTCAAAAACAATTTTAAATAAAAATGCACAGTGGATTTATTATCACTCACTTATCAGAAATTACGTAATCCGTATTTTTTTTTCTGCGCAAATGATTTAGAACCAGTAGAAATTACAAACTCCTCCAAAATTCTGCACATTTTCAAACTGAACTTAACTGGAAATCACTCTTTTGGAAAGCCACGTGTATTTTTACTTCTTCAAACATGAATAGGTTGAGGTTTAGTCTTTTCAGGTCCCTTCCGCGTCTTTTTTTGACATGTCTTTTTCACATCTGAAACTTTTTAATTTGAAGATGCGCAAAAATATTTGAATTCTGAGACCATTGTGTACTTTTGAAGAACGGAAAAGTGTCTTGATCATGAGAGAAAATGAGAATTGTTGCTTATTTCCACCTTCCTTAAATATTACGATTACCAATTTCGTAATATCGGTATTTTTAACTCATTGTTTCTATGGAGATTCATTTGGGGATTTTTTTTTATAATCGTCGTTGAACAGCCGACCCAATTTTTGGGTTTACGATTACAAATATTCAACTCCATAGCCTTGTCATTTTGAACCCAATCCAGAAGACAAGGAAACTCCTGGATCGAGTATTGGGAGAAATTTGCCTTCGTGGAGGACCTTCTGATAGAACTAACCCGCATTTGCGTTACATGAAGTGGAAGACCACGAGAACCTCCCACGGTTAGCCTGACGGCAAGGAGATTCTAACTCATGATCCGTTTACCACTGAGGATATTTCAAGTCAGCATTGTGGTCGGTGCAAGCCGGATACGGAATTCGTATCGACTGGGTTCTCCTCATCCCCTGAGCATCACAGCTCTCATTTGGGGATTTGAAAAATATTCGTTGCATCGAACAATTTCGCTGAAATGGGATTTGACTGTATATATATATANTTTATGGGAAGTTTTGAAGCTAGTATTGAAGCTAGGAAACATTGTTTGGGACATGGGAGGAAAATGACATTTTGAAGTTCAATAAAAGTTTTTAAGTATACAAAAGAGTCAATGCTAGTGCAAAGTCATTTTAAAATGCTAACAGCACTGCAATTTATTAATTTTTTTAAGAAAAAGTTCTTTTAGTATTATAGTATTAGATCTTGGAGCAAGGGACAGTGAACTCTCCTATTTCGTGAGAATCACCCCGCCCCCCCCCACACACACATATATATATATATATATATATATATATATGAACAGGTGAGCCAGAGGACAGAGAATTTTATGACTCTGCAAATATTAAGGAAATGTCAGAGGATTTATTTAAAGTAACCGAAAAGTCAGAGAAAGTACGAATAATTTGAGTTTGTCCAATATTTGTTTTTTTCAACAGCAAATATTAGGGTTTTGTTTAAAAGAATAAGACACCCTGACGAAATGCATTTTTATGGACAGGAATTGAATTTTGAAACAACTAATTCTGGTAGGGGAGTGTCGGGTACCCCCGATCACTGTCAATTTCATATGTATAGAATATTTTTTCAAGTCAATGGGCCATCGGACATTAATTGTTATATTAAAAAAATATTATTTTCAAAGTTTCAAGTATTTATGCAGCTGGTAACATGGTAAGCAGTAGTTTTGAAAATATGTTGAATACGGTAGTCATGAAATTAAGAAAAATCGGTTGAATTTTGTGATAAAAATGATAAATGAGGTTTATCTATTGTCAATACATTGGTCATTCTCATTTACACCTGAAAAAACAGTCATAAAATGTAATTATTGTAACTGGGCGGGGCTACCCGACACATTTTGAAAAGAGCTGAAAAACATGTTTTTTTAAATTTCTATTTTTTTAAGTTAAACTATTCTTTTTTGGCTTATTCTTTTTGCATTATTTAATTAGATGATAAAACAATAGAAACATTCAAAAATATTGATTATTACTCAATATTATACAGAAATATAAGCAATACTTCTTAAGTGGGCGGGGTAACCCGACTATCCCCTACTTCGGGAACCAACACTAGATTGTGGTTTACACAGGTCGCTGATAATACTCTGAGGTTATCGCGATCGACAAAAATAACTGTCGTATAGGATGGTATTATCGATAACAGGAATATGAATCATTAAATGCAATATTTTGATACTTTATGTATCAAAAAAAATTATCGCTAATAGTAACGATTGAATAAGATTTTACTTTAAGTGCCGGTAAATATTATTGGAGTAATGAAAATATTGACCAAAGTAAAAAATCAATATATATATATGTATATATAATGTGTGTATACTCATTGGGAATTTTAACTAGTTTTTTATCTTTTAATACTTGACTCAAGAACTCCATATTAGTTTTTTTGTTCTTTAAAAAACAAGTTCCGAAACAAAACTTGCGTCTTTTTATATTTTTTATATCAATTCGTAAAAATTATAATTTATTAGGGGGCTATGCCCCTTGTTCGCTGGTGCTCACCAACCCGATGATTGCTTTGCAATAATTGCTGTTTCTTGGCATGAAACAGTTGAAATTATTCAACTAAAAACTGCATTAAAAAGAACATATTTCCTGCCACTTTCCTTGTCCAAATACCTCCCCCCCCCTTTATGATACTATTAAGATATGTTAGTGAATATAAATCGTTTTTCTAAGTAATCATGTTTAGAAATAACAATCCTCTTAAACTCTTTAATTTAGAAAATAAACAAAAGCAAAAACGTGATAATGAAAATAAAGGTAAATATATTTAAATTAGGGATGCAAAAATATTTATAGGAAAACAATACCTTTGTGACTTATATTAATCTTATGCTAATGACAACCAAACCAATATGAAAATTAATGTGGGTAAATTGGATCATACCATGTGATTTTCTGACCAATAAAAATGCACCGGGAACAATGGAAAACTGCGACACCAACATTATATATTTTACATATAGTAAGATATTTTAATGACAAAATTTGGAATCGAAATTTTTGTTGCTTTGTGTTAATCGTTTTTTAACTTTGCAGCAACATCTGTTGACTTTTTTTTTTTTAAAACTAATTTTGAAACTTGTTGCCATTAAATTTTCTGTTTTCCTATGTTGAACACAAGAAGTTGCGCATTTATATGATTTTTCAAATTGTCAGTAGTTTTTTAGGCACCTACTATAAAAATTAGATTTAATGTGTTTATTTTCCGAAAATTTGAATGTGATATTTTGGTTATGCTTTTATATAGAGAACAACTATTTTTATCCCTTTAAACTCATTTCACCCCTTCTTAAACTCATTTCAGGGTAGTACAATGTTTTTTCTCTCGGAACAACCACTCTTTAGATTAATAGAATTGAGCTGTAATCTTTAGTTGGTCATTCAACAAATAATTTACTAATGAAGATGTATTTATTTTCAGAAGAAAACTCCAGAAGCTGCTCTGGCTCAATGCATGGAAGAATGGGGACTGTCTCTCGGAGAAAGTTCCATTCTTGGGTTTGTTTATTTTATTCATTGTAGTTTGAACCACATTATGCCCAGTGGCATGAAATAGCTTGAGACTTCCAACTATAGTTTGTCTAAACTAAGAACTCACCTAGCCATTCGTGTGAACCCGTGGTGGTGACTATGGTAACGGGGTATAACTATTTCAAGTAGGGATGTGGCGTCACTGCCAGGGGTCTGTTTAGAAGAAATTTGGGTCCGTTAACGGACCCTTCACAGAATATATTTTTATAAAAACGGGCCCTTCACAAAATATTTTAACTTAAAAACGGACCCTTCACAAAATGATTTTTCTTTTAATCGGACCCTTCACAAATTTGTTTATCTTCATTATTATTTTGTTAATCGAATAAACCCTTTCCAGGGCAGAAAACAAGAAAGATGGATGTAAACGAATTAAGTTTTGTCTTCGGCAGACGATTCTTCCATTATTCGTCCGAAATTAATATTCTGCGTTCAGCAGTATAGGCTAAATACCAAATATTTGTATGTTGCATCTCTAATTTAGAAGCAGCAATTGTTGTTTATTTTTTAAAATTTAATTTTTTTAATTATAATTTTACAGTGTTGAGCATAATCTTGTATGCCTTTACAATTTAAAAAATCCTTGAAAAAGTTTTTTTTTGCAATAACGGACCCTATTTGCACAAATTCATAAAAGCGGACCCTGGATGAAAGAATGTGAGTAATTTTTTCACAATTTCACGAAAAACGGACCTTTCACAAAATGTCTGGACAGACCTCTGACTGCTTTGGACAGCTTTTAGCTCCGGTCGGCGAGAGAAAAGAAATATTTTTTTTTGGTCTATTGTGTTAGCTGTAGAGTGAGGAGAATCTACTTTCCCTGAAATGCGCTATTCTTGTTCCCATGGCAGCAGACGGTCTCAGACTTTGTGGCAGGGGAAGTTCTTACCATAAACAAAGTATAAAAGGGGTATCCTGTCTACAATTAGGGACATTAAAACGTAAAATTTATTATTGTCACATTATAAGCTCCGAACAAACATCACTGGCAGAACTGTACCTATGTGATCGCTATTAAAAGTTGCCCCTTTTCAGAGTTATAAACAAATAAATTTTTCAGAAAGTTAACAAAAAAACATCACAAGCAGCATACAACAAACAAAATGTGGAAAAAATTCATTATTACAAACAAGACGATTTAACTGTCCAAAAAAAAAAAACATACTTAAGTTAATTCTAGTTGTAATTTTTCCCCAGATAACTAACAATGTCAATAGTTTTATACGTAAAACAATTTTTCATCATCATTATTAAATGCAGAAGTGTGAAAATTTTCTAGCATACCAAGATAAGTTTTCATTTCTATAGCTCTTTTCAGTAACTTCTGCTTAGTTTCTTGCACTGTCATGTGTTGTCTTCGATTACTTCTTCCATTGTTCCATACATAGGAAAACTGCTAAATTTTCATTAACTTTAATTATTTTTAAGAAATTAAATACTCAATAATTAAAGGCATTTAAGAAAATGTCTTTTGTCGAATGTATGTTTTTTTGAATATTTTTTGTCTTAGATTTATGCAGATTTTTTTTTATCTATCTGGTAAATATACTTTTGGTCTCTATTTTGTAGATAAAAGACATTTCATTCAAACAACTAAATTTTTGTTTAAAACAAAAATTTAGATTTTAGCCTAAATTTTATTGTTTTAATTTTCTTTAACTTAAGATAATGGAAATATAACCATTTTGTTTATTTAATTATATTATTTATATAATAAAATTTAACTTATGGTAAAATGATATTGCTAGATTAATATTTTCCTAGCACATAAAAAAAAACGCTATGGATCATTGTAAATAATTATGGTTAGACATATATGTTGTTATGACATATATATGGTTAAATATATCGATCAATGTACAATAATTATATAATATTTAAATAAAAGCAGTTTTTTTAATTGCCTGTTAAAAATACTATTTTGTGGCAATTTTAGTCAATAAAGACGAAGAAAGAATTCTTAAATATCAGTTACAGTGAGAGAAAAAAAAATTCCTTTATTTTATTTTTTAAAAGAACTTATCAAAAGTGCACTTAAATTAATGGACTATTATTATTTTATACCTTACATACCACCTTTAATGAATTAAGGAAGAGAGTTTTCATGAATTGTCGTAAAGAACTGTTGTCTTAACAATTATTTTTTCTTTTCAAGCATAGATAAAATGTATGAATTTTTCTAATCGATTTTCTTTTTTATCACAAATCCTATTTTTTACTGACAAAGTTTTTCTAGTTATCTTAATACTAAAATTAATTTTTAATTGAAAGGACTGTATTAGTGACCTTCTTATACTTGTTTACAAAGTTAATTTCTTATGAATTCCCATACTTTTGTAGATTAACGTTGGTTGATTATGCTCACATTCAAGATACTCTGGCAAATGACCTTATGACCTATACCCTTCAAGTGAAGGAAGAAGTTGTCGGACCCCTTCAAAACATACTAAATGTAAGAAATTTCCTCTTCTCCGTCTTTTCTAATTTAATGTAAAAAATGAAATGAAAAAAAATCTAAAATTAAATATGTTTTTAAATTTGCAGACTGATGTTTCCAATATTCTGAAGTATCGAAAGCAGCTATCAAAACTAACGTCTGAAATGGAATCTGCCAAGACAAGGTTTGTTGATTTCTCTATGTTAATTTCCTCTGATATATGAAACAGTGTTTGTAATTAAGAATTTTCTGTTAATACAATCTAAAATTATAATTTGATTAAACTATTTATTTTGAAAAAGAGGGTTGAAAGTGAAGCAAAATTGCCTATCGAGCTCAAATTAATTAAGTAAGAAAAGCTTCATTAAAAATTCCTTTTTTTACTTCAGGAAGCATCTTAATATTCATTTTAATGTCAAGTATTAATCTATTGACTTGGTTTTCTAACTTTTATTTATTTTTTACCAAGAATCGAATTCAATCAGTGTACTTAATACCAGAAGATTAATACCTCTAAAAATCTTAAGTATTATTTGTTTTAATTAGTCGACCGGACTGTGTAGAGATCAGGGAACTGACTTTGCACCAAAAAAATTCTGGCTTTGAATCCCGATCAAGGCATGGATGTTCTGTCATTCTCTGTACTATATGTTCTTACTGTGGGAGCAATGTTGGCCCACCTAATATGGTGCCCCTGAAAAAGTAACCAACAAATCTGCTCTGTAAATGCCTGAATTGACGAAATGTTAACACAGCTGGTCATCAGAAATAAAAATATATTATTTTAATTATAATTAAATAATAGATTATAATTTTTATTCTGTTAACAAAATAATTTTTTATTTTCTTAACAAAACAATTTTTTATTTTGTTAATAATTTTTTTTTGATGATTGTATCCTCTATGTCAGTGTTTCCCAAACTTATGGCCTTTGTGTACCCTTTCTAAATTTTTCGTAACGCTGTGTACCTTTAATTAAAAATTGAATGTATTTTTTTAAAAATATGTTTATTTTTCTTTTTTGATACAAAGTTTTGTTAAGTTAATTTGCATCAGTGCGAAGGATGATATTGTTTTTGCTGCTATAAAAAAATTGCACAAAAGTTAAAGATCACAACTGGCTGTTGACACCACTAATTATTAACTGTTAACTCAGCAAAATATAGCTAGGAGAAAAATACGTAATTGTAAATTTTCATGGCTAGCTTTGTTTCTAAATAAAAATTTTTGATAAATTTCGTTTGTTGCAAGATATTTTGCATAAGAACACATACCCCAGCTAAACTGTTCTTTTACCCCTGGTGTTTACCCTGGTACCCAAAGTGTGGTATGTGTTCCACACTTTGGGAAACACTGCTCTATGTTAAGTGTTTACCAGATGTGGTCCTGGAATAGTGAGTGACCTTTATAAAAAATTAAAGAGCTGTCCCTGCTTAAAATCTTTAATAATTGATTATTCAATTGTATTAAATCCATTTCATATCAATTATAATTGTTTTTCAAGCAGTAAACTTTGACAAAACACCAAATTTTGATATGCACAGAGATACATAGTAAGTTTTTAAAGCAGAAAAAAGTCATCTTTCAACATTTTGAATTTCGTGAAGAAAAAAAAATTTTTTTTAATGAAAAAATTCTCAAAACAAATTCTACTCTAGGATATACTTAAAAATTAAAGGTACATGTAATTTATCCAAAGTGAAATAGAGAATAATATTTTTAAATAGAATTCACTCATAAACGTTAAACACTTTCTATATTTTAATTTTATTAAACACTAGCCTCCTATGGCTGACTAGTTCACCTTTATGCAGAACTTAGAGTATTTATAGGTGTAAAATCGTATACACAAAATTCTGGGCAGTATGTAAGTAGAATAAACTCACATTGCTTAAATGAGAGTGGATTTTATTTTTGTCTCTTACATGTTCATATGGCGTTAAGGTGAATTTATCGTTAAAATGAATACTGCAACATATGTTAACATTAAAAGAAAAATATGCAAGCTTTAAAAACATTTTAATTTTTTTAGTGGTTTTGCCTCCTTCTATTTTTAAAATATTTTTTTAAAAAGTACTGTTTCCCTGACATCACATGTTCTAACCTATAACAATGGTTTTAATCAAGAGAATTTTGTATTTTCGATACTGTGCCAAACCACATAATACCAGAAAGAGGTAATTTTTTTAAAACTACCCCTTGAAAATTTGCCAACTGCTGAAAAAAAAAATGCAATCCAAATCGGTGCTCCCTTTTGCGAGTCATTAGCGAACATTCATCCAGATAAGGCTTTCACTTTGATATATATAGAAAAGTAAATGCTTTCAAAGAAATTATATTTCTTTTTACTTTGTAAATACACCTTACATTTACTTTGTAAGTGTTATATTGCATTTTATTTTATTACCGTCATTGAACAGCCAACCCAATTTTTGGGTTTACTGCTACAGTCAATCCCCGCTATAGTGAACGAGGTTTATAGTGAACGAGGTTTATAGTGAACTCCCAGATATAGTGAACAAAATGTTCGGTCCCGTGCCTTGCTATACACGTATAATGTTATTTTTTGTGGATATAGTGAACCAAAAAAGTGAGGAAGTTGGATATAATGAACTTTTTTCTGTCTTCGACAGATTTTTTTTGTAATAACTTTGAACTTTCTACTTCAAAATAAATACATGCACCGATTTTTAAAACTATCTATAGAGGGGAATGTAGCGATAAGCATTTTTTCTTGTTTGCTTCTATTATCTCACTTTCCCATTCCTAAACAAACCAAGCAGATGTTTCCAACCCAGGCAATTGATGCACCACTAAGGTGTCAGTGGGATCAATATGCATTTTTTAACATAGGGAATGAATCATTATTGGTTAAAGGGTTGGACACTAATATGTGTTGATAAGGCCCTCATTTCAGTTTAAAAAAGCCTGCAAACAAGACGTGCAGTCCTATGACGTTCTATGACGAGCAGTAAACGTAAAACGTTCTTCATTGATGAAAAAATAGGCTTAGTCAGAAAAATTGAAAATGGATGCAATCAAGTTGATATTTCCAGAGAATATAAACTATCAAAATCTGCAGTTTGTAAAATATGAAAAAATGGGCAGTTAATAATTTCTTCTCGTGAAAAAAATTTAGATGCCAGAAAAAAATTGCGAAAAGCTAATCACAAAGATGTTGAAGAAGCATTACTGAAGTGGTTCAGCATTAGAAACCGCAATCTCAGAGTATTTAAACAAATGTCGATGAATTTGCTGAGCGATTTTATGAGACTACTTTTATGTGTTAAAATAGAGCAGGTTAGACAGGTTTAAAAAGCGGAATAACAGAAATTCAGGAAAAATTATCTGAGAGTCGGGAAATGTTGCTATATCTGATGTTGAGGATTGCTCATCAGCTAGGGATTACTAATTTTTTTTGTACACAAGAAGAGTATTAAAAAAATAACACATTTTTTGCTACTACCTAATATTTTTCAGTCATTTATTTGAATAAGGTGTAATAAAAGGGAGGATTTAGGGAACCATTAGTTAAATTACCTGCGTAATGGATATAGTGAACTCCCGGTTATAGTGAACTGAAATGTCGGTCCCTTGAAGGTTCACTATAGCGTGGTTTGACTGTACTAATGTTCAACTCGGTAGCCTTGTAATGCTGAATGCAATACGGAAGACAAGGGAACTCCTGGATCAAATATTGGGAGAAATTTGCCGTCATGAAGCACTTTTTGATGGAACTGACCCGAATTTGCTTTACATGGTGAGGGAAACCACGAAGATATGTCACAGTTAGCCTGATGGCAAGGAGACTCTAATCCATGATCTGTCTACCACTTAGGTTATTTTACGTCAGCACTACGGACCGTGCAAACCAGATGCAGAATTCATGTCCACCAGCCATTGCTGAGATTTGAGCCCAGTTCACCTGATTGGAAGGCGAACGCTCTATCCCCTGAGCTATCACGGCTCATTCCATGTCATTTTATTTTATAACCTTCGTTGAACAGCCTACCCAATGTTTTGGGTGTATGACTACTAATGTTCAACACTGTAGCCTTGTAGTTTTGAACCAATCCTGGATCAGTACCCCCAGAGGTAATGATTTGTTATGGGAAAATTGAGGATTTTGTGACTCGACAGATTTAACGTGGATCAGTCACCATTTACTATACAGGGAGTCTTTGGCCGCCCTCCTATCGAACCCACGAACACTAAAACATGGGCCCAGGCCCTACCAACCAGGCTATCCCAGCCCTATTACATGTCATTTGTAGTATTTTGTTTTAGAATTTTAAGACAAATTGATGTTACTCATTTTATACTTAACAATAATTATGTTATTATTAATTGATGTAGCCCTCCTTTGAAAAAGTTTCATTTGTTGTACATTTTGTCCTACAATTCTCCTACATTTTGTAGGTATCAGAATGCATGGAGAAGTAGTCAGCAAGCAACTAATGCCAATGTCGCCAATGCTCTAACCAAAGCTCAACTTTTGAAAGAAGAAGCAGAAGATATAGTCAATAGAGTAGACCAGTGTCGAGTAACAATTAATTTTTCTTATATATTTGTTTCTTGTATAAGCTAGTTTTTATTTACCAAAACTGTTTTTTCTGCAATGTATTTACTAGAGTTTTTAATTTAACCCACTTTAAGAGCCAAGCATATAAATTTTATTAAATGGGGTATTGTTTTCATTAAAAATGCTTTGATCACATTCATTAAGACACAAAAAAATTGTGTGGATAAAAAATTATATTTTATTTAATAAATAAAATGGTGCGTATAGGCAACATTCACCAAATCTATGAACAAACCATTTAGTTGAGCGCTTTTTTTTTATGAAATTTGTTTTTTTATTTACTGGTTTGCAACTTTCATCCTCATCATCATCATAGTTAGCCAGACAGCCCAATATGAACCAATGCCTACTCTGAAGATTTCTCCATAACGAGTTTCGATTTATCTTTGATCTCCAATTATTTTCATTAATTTCAAGAAAATCAGACTCCTGAGTCAGCCCATCTCAACCGTGACCTTTCCCTCTTTCTTGTTCCAGTGGGTCTAAAAAGCAGTATCTTTTTTATATTGTCATCATTCATTCGAATCACATAGGGGTTATCCAATTCATTCTATTTATTTTTATGTATTTAATAATATCAGGTTGCTTATAAATCTTGTTCGGTTCAAAGTTAAATCTCCTTCTCCAGTTATTGTTTTCATTTACCTTGTATACTCTGCAAAATCTTTCTCTCAATTATTCCGTTGCAATTTTCCTCCTGTTTTGTCATTGCCCAAGCTTTAGAAGCCTGCTTGCAACTTTAATCCCTCATAGAAACATAATGACAAATCTCAAAAGGAATAATTATAAACTTTTAAAAAAAATTTAATTTCTCAATAACCATTTTAAATTAAAATACTTTAATAGTTAAAAAATTTCTCAACAGAAAGTGTTTACTCCAATTGAATTACTATTAAATTTTGGGTATCTTAAGAATCCTTGACAATAGCAAGAAAATAAAATTAGTGAAAAATATAGGTTTTTTTATTGAAATGGTGCGTGTACGCACCTTTGGCCGAAATAGATTAAAGCAATAATAAACATATTTATTTCAATATCTTTGTTTCACTGATTAAATTGGTGTGTTGTTTGTAAACGGATTTGCCAACTTCCGAGTAACTAACTGCCAGCTTTTGTATTTAATTGTTGGAATTAAAATATTTAGAAATTTTAAATATTATTTTATCAAATAACAGTAAAACTTTACTTAAACACAATGAATATTGACAAAAAAAATTTGTGGGGAGAATATTGTGGGTTGAATATTGTGGGGAGAGTCACATCGACAATGTCAACCTTCATCTATGAAAAGGTACCCTGCCATAGAATTGAGTTAACATGTCTTATATACTAGTGAATTGGAATAACACTTTTGTAGTGGTAGATACACTACAAAAGTTAAAAATCCTTCTCTCTAAAGAAGTTATGAACTGATTGAATAAAATTATGTATCATTGTTTAACATTCTTATTAAACATGCATCAAAGTAAAATGGTTTTTAAAACTAACTAACTCAGTGGCGTGACAGCCCATTAAGAGGGCCAAGGCCAACTGTGCCCATCTCAGTTTTCTTGACCTTGGGCTCTGGGGTGCAGGAGCATATGTTCCGGTCAGGTGGTCAGCCGAACGCGGAACCCCCAGTGTTAGTTCCCAAGCATGCTTGGTACTCATTTTATCGACCCACTGAAGGGATGAAAGGCTGAGTCGGCCTTGCCCGGCCCAAGGATCGAACCAAGGACCTGTGGCACGACAGCGCGAAGCGCTACCGCTCAGCCACCGGGCGTCAAAATTGTTTTTAAGAAGTTATTATTTAGTCACTATTCTGTCAAGATGTCAAAGAAGGTTTTTTATGTATTGCTATTAAAAAAAGAAATTCTTCCTTCAACCCAGAATTTACAAAGTTGTGATTGCTTAATTCATAAATTTTATTCAGCATATATTCTTCAGATTATGCTTTTGGTAAAACCATTTTAATATTTTCAATGAAGCTACTATCGAATTTAAGAAACCTTCAACTGTTGAGTTTCTTGCATTTGAAATGTGTATGCACAAAATATTAAAAAAAAAAACAGAACCTGTTGTAAACCTTTTGATCCAATTATTTTATTTTTTCACACTAAGATTAAATCTTATTTGTTTGAAGGCCTTACCTTAAAATATTTTAATTTAATTAGTGCAGACAGTATTTTAAGTTATGAAATCTGACACAAAAACATGCTTTTTGTTTCTGATTCTTGAACCCTCAGGGAGATAACAGCAATCTCGAAAGTATGGTCATAACTGTTTAGAGCAGCTAAAAGTGTGGTCATGCAGATAATATTTATAATAACTAGTAGGTCGGCAATGAATTTGCAATTTTTTATCACAAATAAAAGGATGAATAAATAAGTGAAGGATGAACGGAACTGAAATAAAACGAAACTTATTTGTTGCCAAAAAATTTTTTTAATCAAAAATCCAAAGATTTTCTATTGAATAACTAAACAATATCCTAGATATAAATAGGCAAAACTGTTTTCTTACAGATATTAACTCAGTTTAAATTTGCCACTTTAAAAGTTGACAGGAATCGACGCTGAAATATTTTGTAAATGCAGTGTTGTGATACAAACTAAACGAAGTTCAGTTGCTCAGAGGTTCAGAAATTCAATGCTTCAGCTGTTTATCTAACTATTTATTAGTTATTGTAACACATGTAATTTTAAAAGAATTATTGAATCTAATCTATAAATAGAGTTAGTATTAAATGTGCATTATTTTAAAAGACTGTCCCACAAAAATGTAACAATATTGATTTAATTGGCTTTGAAAAAGTGATGGTGTGGTTCTTGGCTTAGAAAACTGATATCCATATCACATTGCTGAGATCTATTAATGCATATTTAAAAACAATGTTCAAAAAGATATAAAAACCCTTCCTAGGTTGAACAGGGCTACCACTCCACAGGGAAAACCTGGAAAATACAGGGAATTTAAAAATCACCTAAAATAACAGGGATAATGCATGGATTTAAAATTTTTCTTTGCAAAACTGGGAAAATACAGTGAATTTTGTTTTTTATTTTTGTCTTCTAAAAAATGGTGACCACTTAAAGTGCAATCTATGGGATACTTAAGGAAGATATTTCAGCTATACTAAACTATTACATTTACTATGTAATTATTTGTTTTAAATACGTTCAGCTATATCTTTTTTCTCTAAGTTTCTCCAGTAATTAAATTTGGTATAGTTAGAACAATTTATCTCACACACAAAAGCACAGTGATAGTGTGTTTCCTCTTGATATACTATGTATAATATGTACAGAGAAAACACAGAAAATATTTTTTTTCTGGATTAGAGTAGCAAACCCTGAATATCTTTCATCTCAAACTAACAAGCAAGACATAGGCATCTTATTTTAGACAGGTTTGGCCAAACTCCCCTTTTCCATTTAACTAAATACAGTATGTGACAATTATGATTTTGAAAGTAATGTTATTTAAAAAGTAATAAGTGTATTAAATTTAATATGCTCTAATGTGTGTTATTTGCCTACATGTGCTCTCCATCTTTATGTTATTTTTTAAAAAAAATATGCTCATAATTTTAATACATTTTTATGAATTTAGAGACATGTGTGTTAAAACCTTTCTTTCCAGGATTCTTTGACTTCCGAGATGTATAACCTCATCAGCAGAGAGCCTGAAATGTCTCAACTGTTTGTTAAGCTGTGCCAGTCGCAGTTGGATTATCACCGGAAGGCTTTCTACATGCTGGAATCTGCATTGCCTGAAATGGAAGCTCAAATCAGTCAGTTCATTCACTTATTATGTGAATAGTAAAATAATTATTAGAGTCACGGTGGCTCAGTGGTTAAATCACTGAACTAACTGGGGTTCAATATCTAGTGGTGGATCAATGGGTACCAGCTTGTCTAGGATGTAGAGACAGCCTATGCACATTGCAACAATCATATCACACATACAGTAAAACCTTTTTTTGTGCGGTGGATAGGGACCGCATAAAAGAAATTCTACAAAAAAAAAAATATTCGAAAATTTTATGAATTCTTACATATAATAACAACTTTGTACGATATACAACCTAAATTTTTTTTTATGCGATGGATAAGGACCGCATAAAAAAAGTCGGACTCCGAAAATACATCAATGATTCATGAAATAGATGAGAGAATGCTTTCAATTAAATTAAATAATTAAATTAGACCAAAAGAAATTTTGAAAATATTTAATTCTTCATTGTACATTTACATGGAGAAGTTTTCAAATTATGCATTAAATAGTTTGCTGCTATTCGTCATAATCCAAAACGCGCATCTTCTTGTGATGAATTGGTTGAAAATCGCTTTCGTCGCTTGAAGATAAGATTTCAATTGACTTGTTTTTTGGTACCGTAATGTCAGTGATCAGTTTTTGTGACGACAGTCGACTGGTCAATTGCTTGTAAACGTCACGATAGTGAGGCATGCATGATCTCAGCTCTTTTTGGAATTTTAAGCGTCTTTCCGCATTGGTATCTATTTTACGAAAATGCGTTTCCAATTTTTTGGAAATATGAATCTCTGCATATATTTTATCTGCTGTAATAGATTCCGGTACTCTTGTCCATTTAAGGGAATACTAATGATTAAAAAATTATATAAAAATCATGAAAACTGCATATAAATAGAAACAAAAGTAATTAATTTATTTACCTTTAATCACACTATAAAATGAATCCTTAATCACGTGAATCGTGTGTAAAACTCTAAATACGAAGCGTATAGTATTTGAGATATGCGCAGACGCAAATTTACAAAATAAAAATAATGGTTTAATTTTAAAATACAAAGTATTTTAGCACAGTAGACGATTTTTTACTGACTTACTTCAACTTGTGTAGCGTAGAATAAATTTTAAACAGAAGAGAAAATGGAGTTGATAATAAATGAACTAATGAAAATAAATAAACAGAGCATCGCGAAGTCCAAATACATCATTGTCAAGGAGACCACGCAATTAGAGTTCATCCACAACATGTATATGCACATTGATAGGATACATGAAACTGGTGCTAACGCCGCTAAGATTCATATACCGCATAAAAATAAATCGCACAAAAATAAAATCACGCAAAACCAATCGCACAAAAACAAAATCGCATAAAAAAGGACCGCACAAAAACAGGTTTCACTGTATATGTAATGATCATATATGCAAAATTACTCAGCTCTAACCTACATGTACCACCACCTTGGCTCACTATGCGCTGTTGTGGGAATGCTTTTTTTCTAGCTAATTAGTTATTTAATTTTGTATCCTTGTAAAACTTTGTGAGAAGAAAGTTTTAACTACTGTTATTTGATTTTAATGTTTTATTCAGTGTTACAGACAATACTTTGGTTACTTTGTTTTTGTAGCCTTAAGAACAAGTATCTGCCTACTTAAGATCCATAAGAAATGTTTGAGCCCAAGATATTCACATGTTAGAGGAAAGCTGAAATTCACGAAGAGAAAAATAAAATAAGATGAATAATTAGAGATTTTTAAATAATGAGATCAAATATTTTTTCCATTTTTTTAATTCTAAACTAAATTAATATTTAATAAACTTAAAAGTTATATGAAAATAAATGAAAAACTCATAACTGAAACTTTTTCTAGATATCTAGCCAAGCTCAGACATGTATTCTCTCATGCCTACAAATAGGAGGCCAGTCCGGGTCTTAAAAATAAATAACTAAAACTTTGCATTATCATTCTTTTCTCTTAATTTCTATTGTTCTACAATATGTCTGACAAATTTATCTGTAGATATGTATCTACATACATGCTAAAGTGATTTTTCTATGATGCAAAGAAGAAGAAAAACTTGCAACAGGTTATGAGCTTGTTTTACTTATTAACATGCCTTTTGATTTTTATTATATTTGGTGTGTTTTTCTTTGCATTGTACTTTATGTATTTTTATTTTTCCTATTGTAAGAATATGAAATTTATTTTCATACACATTAAACCTGAAAGTCACCTTTGGATGTCTTACTCCATGTCAGTGACTAAAGAATTGAGTTTGTATTTCGATAAGTAAAATTTTTAACAACACAAATTTTTTTTTTAATTTTTAGTATTTATAACTTTTTGGTTAGCATTATTTAATTTATGCATATTTTAACACAAATCGCTTTTATATTAAATCAATCTTTCTTTTTGAAATTCTACTTCAAAAATCAAATCCTTTTTAATAAAACAGATTGAAAAATTCTATTCAAACAGTTGTGCTGAATGAATATTTTTGTTCATAGAGAGCTGGCCTTACCAACCAGTATTTGGTGTATCCCTGGAGGATCACCTCCGAGTGACGAAGAGGGAGATTGCTGTTGTCATTGAAACAAGTGTCTGTTGGCTTCTGGAATCAGCTATGGAGGAAGAGGTTTTTTCTTATTTACTCTATTAATTCCTTTTTTTTTATTTATAACCTCATTTACTATTTCTATGTACAATACCATACCTGACTAGTGTCCTGTTTTTTAATGAAGACTCCTTTATTTTACGACCATCTTCTGTTCACCTGTATATTTTCAAATTTCTCCGTATTTGTTGAAGACATTTTTTGAAAAAAATTTGTGATAAAATATCTACCTATGTCAAAAATACTTATCTTATTCCTCAGCAGATGGTGCTAATGCCAGTACTACAGTGTGTTGAGTGTTAATTGCTTAAGTCGAGCCGCAATGGCTCAGAGGATAGAGTGTTCGCCTTCCAATAAGGTGAACCCAGGTTCGAATCCTAGCAATAACTGGTCAATACGCATTGTGCATCCGGCTTGCACCGACCACAGTGCTGATGTAAAATATCCTCAGTGGCGGATAGATCATGAGTTAGAGTCCCCTTGTCGTCAGGTTAACGGTGAAAGGTTTTCGTGGTCTTCCTCTCCATGTAGCGCAAATTACGGGTTAGCTTCATAAAAAGTTTTCCATAAAGGCAAATTTCTCCCAATACTTGATCCAGGAATATCCTTGTCTTCTGGATTGGATTCAAAATTACAAGGTGACGGAGTTGAACACCAGTGGTGGTAAACCCAAAATTGGATCGGTTAGTAAGATCTCCGTTATTTTATTTCTCCAATGTTGGCAGGTATGCAATACAACTCGGGTTGTCAGAGATAGGCTAAAGAGCTGAATCATGACTGTTCTAGTGTGCGTCAAAAAGAGCTGCTTATGCAGAACAGTAAGAGTTTGTGGAAGATCATTGGTCTTCTCGCTGGACCCGCACCCGGTTGTATCGGACACTGCACCCAGTATCAGGAGAGACCTACACATAATGGGTCTTGTATCTGATCCTCTTTGTTGACTTTGTCATCTTGACGAGAAGACTTCACATCATATACTATGTGATTGTGAGGTCTTTTCTGCTTAAAGATTTGAGCATTTAGAACAACATTGCATATCTTGCAGACCTGGGAACTGCAAGATATTCCTATCATGTGTTTGCTGAACTTTACTTCAGCTATAAAGCTTTCATGCTAATCATGATTTAGGGTTAGGGTACAATAGACCTCTGGTCGATGTGTCCTGCTCTGTGGAGCTGCCCAACAAATCTATGTACTATACACAAAATAAAAAAGTAAACACTCTGAATAACCTTTGATGGGATTTTACGCATAGTAAGTTTCAATCCTATTAGTTTGAGATGGTGACCTCAAATGTGCTTATTTTAGTTAGTACAGATGATATTTAAAGTTATAAAACTGACTTTAAATGTACTTAAAATAAATTTTTAGAAACATCTCTAATAAGAGCACTAATGTATTGAACATAAATACTATTCAGGTTTTCAATATTCAGGATTATTAAGGCTGTTCCTATGGTTTTTTTTTAATAACTTAGCAATATTTTCGAAATATTTTGTTCTACGAATTAAAATATTTTGTGTATTTGCTGTTGTTTTGTAATAATACATTTGTTTTTCAATTATTGTAATAACTGTTAATAAAGAAATGCTTATTTTTAATCAATAAATAAAAATGTGGAATTATAATTATTTTTTAGGGACTCTTTAGAATCGGTGGAAGCATGATTAAAATTAAAAAAATAAAAGTAAGTCTTGGTTTCATTATTTTAAATAATTTCATTAATTTTATTCAATTGAATATAAAAGGTTTACTTTGTTTCATTCTTTTATATTAAAACAAGTCTGCATGTCATGAATATTATTTTTTTAATGATACAACAAATGGACCAGGTTACTTGTCCACTTGTTGTACAACTGCAAATAAAGTATTATGTTCGCTAAAAAAGTGTTTAAACTTTTAATTAATTTGCATGAGGCATTAAACTGTCAATAATTTGTGTGTGTAACATAAATCTAATGGTTATTAAATTAAATATTGTCGCAATTTCTCATATACTGGTTGCATTTTTTATGCTACAAAACAATTCAATTTTTGAACTGTTTATTTTAAGATTTATTTCATACAATTAAGTTTCAATTCAAAATGTAAAACATTTGTACATATCTTCAAGTATTTGTTGTAACTATGGCTGTGTCAAAAACAGATCTCAATAACAGATTTATTTTCATCACAGCTTTTGTTCTGAATATCTTATATAATGTATATGTTTAACACCTAAACACCTAATTTTTTTATACTCAAAATATAATTTTTATTACTAATCATTTTAAAACCTAACATCAAACTAAGTTCTATGTTGCATTTCAAAACATGGTATACTAAACAGTTTTATATGATAAAGTTATTTTGTATTAGACTCTGCTTGTTTGAATGCAATTAAATTGACTGAAAGTTAACTTTTAGTAGTAATTTATAAATAATTTACAATAATAATTGAATATCATTATCATCACAGCTTTTGTTCTGAATATCTTATATAATGTATATGTTTAACACCTAAACACCTAATTTTTTTAATACTCAAAATATAATTTTTATTACCAATCATTTTAAAATCTGACATCAAACTAAGTTTTATGTTGCATTTCAAAGCATGGTTTACTAAACAGTTTTATATGATAAAGTTATTTTGTATTAGACTCTGCTTGGTTTGAATGCAATTAAATTAACTGAAAGTTAACTTTTAGTAGTAATTTATAAATAATTTGCAGTAATGATTGAATATCATTATCATCACAGCTTTTGTTCTAAATATCTTATATAATGTATATATTTAGCACCTAATTAGTTAAAACAATTTTTTTAATACTCAAAATATAATTTTTGTTACCAATCATTTTAAAACCTGACATCAAACTAAGTTTTAGTTTGTATTTAAAAATATGATTTAATAAACAGTTTTATATGATAAAGTTAGTTTGTATTAGATTCTACTTGGTTTGAATGCAATTAAAATGACTGAAAGTTAACTTTTAGTTGCAATTTATAAATAATTTACAATAATAACTGAATAATAAGTTATCAACCTTAAGTTGAAAATGAACAAGTTTAGTATTTTTTTTAAATATTTTGTTACAGACTGTTAAAATGTATAAATATTTAAGCTTTATCTTATACATGAATTAGAAAATTTGTTTTTGAATTAAAGTGTATTTCTTTTATTAATCCAATAAGTTTAAGATATTTTTAAAAATGAAGCGAAATTCTTTACTACTCTTGTTTCTAAAAAGTAGACATTTTTAAACATTTAAGTGTCTCTGAATGAACTGATCGTAAAGACACGGTTGTGTAGGGACCGAGGGTGTGCAGTATAGGTCCCCGTTAAACTGTTCTACTGTAAAGTGCTCGAGTTCGCACCACGTATTATGCAAAAGCATGCTTTTCACATTGTTCTATTCAACATTTTCCCAATTCATTCAACCACAATCTATTTTGGCATGTTTTTGGTCCATAGCCTATGAAAGCACCAATCATTTTACATGTTTGCTAAAATACTTGAGGGTCCGCATGTGCTCACACTGAGCTGGGTTTGGTGAGATTCTTGCCCTCTCATGTTCAACATTGCTGCATTTTGCAAGATATTCTCATGTTCAGGCTTCATTTTCCACCCTCTGAAATCAAACCAAAATATCTCTTGTTTTTCAAAAATGTTTTTATGGTGGCTAATATAATCAAGAAAAAGAGTCCTTTATCAGAAACTAGTTATTTCATCATGATTATGTAAAGTCTTTGAAACTTATTTTGCATTTTATGTATGTATATAGGGCTTGAAAATATTTTTAGTTCTTAAAAATTACTTAAAAGGTGCTTATTTTTTCTTCAAAGATTTGGCTGTGCATCCTGGAAAAGTAATTCTTGCATTTCTGAGACCAATGGGAAATAGACCCAAGTGTAAGAAAAAAAAGCAACCAAAGAATTTAATAAGAAAGTTATAACAGTTAATATTGGACACATCAAAAGCTGGGCGCTGTCTACTCACAATTTTGCTTTACAAAGAATATCCCATTAGATAGCTTTAAAGAAATAAAATGTCAATAAAAGTTAGATGCTGGGAATTTTTCCTTCCTGACTCTCAGGATAATGGTCTCATGGTTAATTGCTATTTTTAGTTCAGTTTTTTTAAATTAATTTCAAATGCTAATGTTCATATGCAATGTTCTACGATGATATGTCATAGTTTTTTTTTCCACACGTCTTTTTCAGAGTGCTTTTGATTCGAGTTTTCAACATTTAATTGAAGATGAACGAGACCCTCATAATGTTGCTGGTAAATATTTTTTACTAATAAAGCTTAATTTTAATCATAAATCAAGTAGAAGTTTTTTTTTATTGATCAAGCACAACCTAAATTTTTTAAAAAGAAATTTGAGATTTGTTTATTCCTGAAGTATGATGCTGAAGAATTTTTTTTTTGTATTATGCATAAAATTTTGAATAAAGTTTTCAGGTACAGTGCTCAAACACAAAAACGTATCACACTGAAGAATTTTTGATCTAATGATCGGATCTTCATGTTCTAGGACTAAATCTTAATGACTCGAGGGGGTGACCTCAAATATGCTAATAATTAGCGCATATGACATTTTTAGTTAAGGAAATGGAACACAAAAGCAAACTTTCTCTGAATAAACATACTTTTTTTATGGGTTCGGATTTCAGAAATATAGGAATAAATATGGGAAACAGCCACAATCTGAAAAATACGGTCCTAAAAGTTAAGTTAGGAGAGTGACCGAAAGTAGAACCGCTTAATGTTAACTTAACTTTTTGTGTATTTTACCACGTTTCAATTTTTTGCTCACAAGTATGAATTTCCTTTTTATCAAAAATAATACCATGCAAAAAATAACTTTTAATAAATATTTTTTTTATTATCTTATTTAATAATAGTCAAAATTTTTTAGCAAGAATTCAAAAATGCCAGTAGCATGTGTATGTTGGCATAGTTTACACCAAGGAAAGTTAAGGAATCCATGATTAAATTTAAAGCAAACGCTCTTTTTCTTAGCCTTATGCATTCAAATGAGTTGGCGGAGAGGAAAGTGTAAGAAATAATAGCAAATTTTAATTAAATCAAAACATTGGCAACCATATAACGGTTTTCGAATTCTACGCTAACGTGTAGACAGATGTAGAGGGAATTAATTAGAATAGATTTTCTTCCGCACTCAGTTCAAGGTTGCGGTATAAAAAGATTACAGATTATATTAATGATTTTTATTTATCGAAAAAGTATTAAATAAGATAATAATTTGGTTTTTAAATGTTAGGAAATATGTTATGCATATTTCAGCTTNTTTTTTTTTTTTTTTTTTTTTTTTTTTTTTTTTTTTTTTTTTAAGAAAATAATAAATTATGTTTAGAAATAAAATTAAGAATTAAAAAAAGTTTATATATTCTGGAGTATTACAAATAAAAACTTTTAAATCTGAAAATTTAAACTGTCGAGTTACACAAAAAATTGTCCTCATCTCAAATAATTTGAAATTTCATATTTTTGAAAGATTTTACTATAACATTATTTGTGGACAAATCTGTCTTATCCCAAGAGAACAATGTGAAACATTTTTAATTCGATAAAATCTCTTAGGCTTTATAATTTTTTTTACGTTGTTTAATTTTAAAAATTCTGTAATATTATTTGATATTTTCAAAGTATGACTTCTACACCTGACACATCTAAAATTTGCAAGTGGATTGCCAAAAATAGGGGATCGACCTAGACAACGCGTTTATTAATAGCATATTATTTTACACAAAACAAATGGAAAGTTTCACATTTAGTCTTATTTTTTAGTCTGTTTTGAACATTAAATGATAATTTAGATTTCTGTATACAATTAGTATTACCAAATTGTATTACCAAAAATGTAAGCTTCCGAATGTACATTACAAATTATCCTAAATCAAAAAATATATATTTTTATCCTTAATCAATAATTCTTTCAATAAAAAAAATTATTTAAATCAATTAAAGTTTTTGAAGTAGTGCACTGTGGGCCAGAAGACCATGATCTTTGGCCAAAAGTCAAATATTAAATTTTCAACTAAAATATGTGTAGGCAGTTTTAATATAGCCCAAATTAAGTATTCATAATCATTGCAAATATTATAATTTACTTCCTGAACCAACAAGAGTACCATGTAATGAAAAATGTGTTTAAAAATTTTTTTTAATGTAACTTTTAATTTTTTATTTCAGAAATATATATAGGAATTTCACCTTACTGTTGCATTTTTATCAGAGTAATTAGTCTGAAATTATAGTACAATTTTTCAATTTGTTGGATTAGTTAATACTCTTGACAAACTTATAGTTTCTATTTTATCATTTGACATTTTATAATGTTTGAATGACTTTCAAAACTTAGTTCCAAAAAGTTCTTTTTGTTGTCTTGTTTGATGTTTCTTCTTTCGAAAAAACCTGCCCCATTTTGCCCGTCTTGCAAAGTTGGACTAAATATACCGAAAAACAAAAGCTATGTTTTTTTCTTCATGTTTACGCGTTATTTTGTAATATTACTTCAGAAATATAATTTGCTTTTCATTTTTAATATAAAATTACAAAAATTATTATATTTTCATTGCTGTATTTAATTATTTAAACATACTATATTATCTTTCTTATTTTTGCTCGCCATATTTCAGCCGCCATTTTTTTGGGGGGGTGGGTATGTTTAGCATATTTCAAAATATTAACTATGAATTCAATTTACCTGCACATAAAAAACTCCAAATTTTGAAACAAATTTTATTGAAATACTAATTTTGGCCCTGAAACCTTGGATGATGGCCCACTTTGTAGTGGATTAAATTTTGCCAACTCTATTTATTACTGAGAATAGTATAGAGCTGTCTTGTCTAGATTTGCATTTATGAAGTGCTGCTTCTGTTTATGTTACAGGCGTTCTGAAGTTATATCTAAGATCACTTCCTGAACCTCTTCTCACTTATGAGCTCTACGATCAGTGGATGGAGGCTGCCGTGTAAGTTCATTTTATTTATTTAAACTTTAAGTTGTTGTGTAATAATTGCTTTCTAAAATTCTTGTAAAAGTTTAATTTTAAAAAAATTGTGCTCGCTAGGAATGGCTAATTAATATTTAAGTGGAAAAAAGTCTTTAAATTCTCACAACTAACTATTGAGTTGTGAGGAGGGTTTAATATCGTCAAAATCCTGTTTAATAAAACAGGAATGCTTTGGTTGATTGCACCCACCTCAAATAATAGATGTTTTTAAACCGTCCTTTGTTTTTGTTTAACTCAATGCTGATTAGTCATATTCTTTATCATTTGGATCTCAATTTATGAATCCTTAAAGTGAATTACTTTTTGACTAGGATTCTAAAAATGTGCATGAAGGATGAACATTTTGATATTTGTAATACTGCAGTTTACAATAATTTAATTCTTCAGTTTGGTTGCTGCTAAAAAAATTTTGTTTTCATGGTACTGTGACTTCTATAGTTTGTCTACGGTAAGAATTACCCCGCGACAAAGTCTAAGACAGTCTGTTGCTATGGAAACAAGAATAGCGCCTTTCAGAGAGGGTAGCTTCTCTTCACTCTAGGGCTAACACAGTATACCCAAGAAAAAGATTTCCTTTCTTTCATCGACTTGAGCCAAAGCCTGTCCTAAACAATAACCCCACACCCCTACGTGAAATAGTTATACCTCGTTACTATAGTCATCACCAGGAATCCAGACAAATTGCTAGGGGAGTTCTTACTTTAGACAAACTATATACATATTTTATGTAATATGTTTGAGAATTTTGAAGTGTCAGCAAAAATAAAAAAATATTTTTTAAACCAAATTTAGTTATTTTAGCAAACTGCAATTTTTTTAATATCTCTAGCGATGAAATCCTATATTTTATGAAAAACTATTCCTATGAGGTTAATTTATATTTGTACCTTGAATTTTTTTATTTTCCACAATTATCATTTTGTAATTATTATTTATACAATTATTGTTTTATCTTAAAGAAATTTTTTTTTTACACTTTTCATCATAAAATTCAGAATAAGAATCCTAGTTTAAAATACTGTATGGTTTTCTATTTTGAAAAAATCATTTCTCTTATTTAGATTTAAAAATATTATATAGTTGAAGTAATTGTTGTTTCGAACCTACAACTGTATGAAGTAGCAAAACTTTATATACAGGGGTCTGTCCAGACATTTTGTGAAAGGACCGTTTTTGTAAAATTGTGAAAAAATTACTCGTAATTTGTGAATATAAAATAAATGTTAAGTCACAATCTTTCAACCAGGGTCCGCTTCTGTGAATTTGTGCAAATAGGGTCCGTTATTGCAAAAAAACTTTTTCAAGGAATTTTTAAATTGTAAAGACATACAAGATTATGCTTAAAACTGTAAAATTATAATTACAAAAATTAAATTTTAAAAAATAAACAGCAATTGCTGACACTTTAAAAAATAAACAGCCATGCAACATATAAATATTTGGTATTTAGCCTATACTGCTGAACGCAGAATATTCATTTCGGACGAATAAACTAAGAAGCGTATGCCGAAGACAAAACTTAGTTCGTTTACATTTGTCTTTCTCCCCCCCCCTTCCTGGAAAGAGTTTATTCGATTAACAAAACAATAATGAAGATAAACAAATTTGTGAAGGATCTGATTAAAAGATAAATTATTTTGTGAAGGGTCCATTAACGCAGTGTTCCCCAACCTTTTTATCACCGCGGACCTATAATCGTTTGATAATTTAACTGCGGCCCGATGGGGGGGGGGGCGTTGATTGTTTATATTTTAGATTATTTTGTATTATTAAATCAATTTAATTGTATTTAAACATGCCTTCAAAATAAAATACTGATATACCAAAAAATAAGTATAAAGTGATTTAACATTTTAACTTACTGGAACGTTAAATCAATGTTAACCCTGAGCTCGTTTCTTCGCAATGAGACGGTTTCATCTGGGGGTAATCGGAGACAATGATACATTACAAATATTAAGAAATTTATGAATTAATTTATTGAGAAATTTATGAAATTAAGAATTATTCCACTTTTTTTAAATTAATAAAATTTTAATGGAACACATTAACCTCCAACCTCCGTGGACCGGGGGTTGGGGAACACTGCATTAACGGACCCAAATTTCTTCTAAACAGACCCCTGATGTAAGCACATATAGTGTTTAAACTCTTTTGTGCTGCATACTAATTATTAAATTTATGGTGCATACTAATTAATTTAATTACTAATTATGTTATTATCGATTAATATTTCAAGAAATTTTATCATAATAGAGATATTCACTTAACACTGAACTTTTATAATTAAAATGTTTAAATGCTTGGAATCCTTCAACTTTTGTATATCTAAATTCCATTGATAATATAGACATTGTATGATTAATGAGTGGATGTATTTCTTAGGGATCCTGACCATGATTCAAGGCTCAAAGCTTTGTGGAATGTTGTGAATTCATTACCTGATACTCATCTCAACAATCTCAGGTGATATTATTTATTTATTTTTCCTATTTCTTCCCCCCCCCCCTTATTTAGCAGGTGTGCTACTTTCTGGCAAATCCACGGAAGTCTGCTTTTTTCATCTGATTTCCAACAAAAAAAAACTAAAAAACCTTGATTCACATTTCTGAAATTGCAAAAAATTGATATCTTTACCTTGGGTACCATCCACAAATTGGGTAAAAATATTTGAAGTGGGTTAACTATATAATCCGATTTACTGTTTCAGAATTTTTAAGACTCTTGGGTGAAGAAAAATTATTTATTTAATTCAATTTTAGTATTATGAAATTTTAGAAGGGTAAAATGGGATCATATACTTATTATTTTTAGTAAATGAATTCAAATCTTGTACAATAAGGATAGTTGTTTCGAAAATTAAAAAATGAGCATTTAAGTTATTTGTTTCAAATTTTGAGTAATTAGGGGAAAATGTCAATAAAATATTCATTATTTTTTATGTTTATTGCAGATACCTCATTAAGTTTTTGGCAAAGCTCTGCCAAAATTCAAATGTGAATAAAATGTCTATTCAGAATATTGCAATTGTGATTGGTCCCAACCTGCTCTGGCCTCCCACAAATGATAATGTCTTAGGGTAAGTTACAAATCCTTCAACCAATATTATTTCCATTTAGCTGTCATTGTAGGCTCTAAAGTATAAGGCCTAATGTGGTGGAAGAATAGGCCGTATAAAAAAAGTTAGATAAGGAGGAGTTCTTTTTTCTATCCCTTCTCCTGTACATACATGCCAAGTCTCCTGTTTTTTAAATGAAGACTCCCATATTTTGCGTCTATCTTCGTTTCCCTGTATATTCTTGAATTTCTAACAATTTTTTGTCAATAAATATTAGCTAATGGCAAAAATACTTCTCTTATTCCTCAACAGATGGCAACACTGCAGTGCTGACTAAATCAGATATAGTGAAGATGCTGCTATGAGTCGTTTATTCAGTCAATCGTTTTTTCTCCAATAACAAACTTCGTTATTTACCTACAGAAATCTGACAATAACTTTGTTTGAATTGTATTTTTACCAATCGTCAAAACATAAATGTATTTCTCTTTTCAGAAACATTTATTGTGGGTGTCAGTTTTCTTACTAAAAAATTAACTGCATAAAAGAAAAACAGTTCCAAAATATAGCAGATGTTATGTTAGGCATCCTATGCATTTTGGTTAGCAATGCAGAGCTCGAGATAATTTTCTCTAAAGTTAAAAAAAATTCTCTCCGAATTTCGCTTATCACTTTCTGGTGAAAAGCTTGCTTTTAATGAATATTAATTTCCCCTGATAATTGTTATAAACAGAACTTTGATAAAAAAAAAATTCCTATGCAAAGCCAAATCAGCTACTTGTGTTCGAAATATGAATATGTAAAAATTCTGTAAAAGCCAATTACTTAGAATTATGGAAATGTTGAGTGTTTGTAGTTAAAGTAATTATGAATAATGGTTTAAAAATCTTTTTTAGATTAAGATTTATATGCATATCAATAAATGTAAGTGCTTATATTATTTCCAATTTCGAATTTCTCTTCTTGAATAAGCATGATGTATCAAAACTGTACATGTAGCTTAAAAAATGTTGCTAGTTAATTCTCCATTATTTTAGTTCTCCAACGTTGGTATTTTAGTACATAAACATTATAAAATATGTTTCAATGCCATTTAGAAATAGTTGAAATGTTTTTTTTTTCCGAATTATTAACAACAACCTTCAGAAAAAGGAGAAATGTCACTGAGATTTGACTGAATATCTCTTTCTCTCGTTACGTACAGATCCTTCATTGATATATTCTTAAATTCTTAGCAAATTTAACAGAAATCCAATTTTTATATGACATATATTTTTCTTTAATAGCATGAACATGGCTGCTACTAATTTACACAGTTCCATCGTCGACACCCTCATAACTTATGCTGATTGGTTCTTCCCTGGAGGTAAAAGTGTTTTGATTTTTCTTGAAAAAATTTATATTTGTTGAGTACTGTACTGTCATCGCCATTGTTCTCTTTGTAGAATGTGAGTTCTATTTGAGCACGCCGACCACCCCTCGACACATCGATGGATTCCCCCCTGTCAACTCCATAAGTTTTTCAGCTTTGAACGGAAATGATTCTGCTCTCGATTCCATGTCCAGTAGCCCTACTAACAGGTTATTGATATTGTGATTATCAAATTATGATTATTATAAAAAATTATAAATCATTGCTTTTAGCTGCAGAGTTGAATATAGAATTTTAAGTATCTTTGCAATGTTTGTGTATTATGTATGCATTATTTTGCAAGCTCGTAACATTTGTTACTTAGTGGCTCTTTTCTATCGATATTTCCTAGTCTACTTAAAGCTCTTTTTTCAGGAAAATTTTTAAAAACTACAGCTTGAAGTAAAATTTTAATTTTTTTTCTGTAAATTCAATTTAAAAACAGACAAATAATTTAAATAGTTAAAAAAAGATGAATTTAGAAAAAATTTAAATGTGGCAAGATTTTTTTCAATTAAATGGAAATCATTAGAATCTATGAGTAATTCTCAAACTTTGCACATTTTCATGATGGCAAATAATGGAATAGTTCTCCAACTATTAAATTTGATCAGTTTCTCAAAACAGTTTTTAAAATTTAAAATTTTTCTCCATTGAGATTTGTACAACAATTTTTTTGCAGCATTGGAATGTTGAACAAAAGATTAATAAAATGTAACTGTTTTGAATATCAAACAAAAACTTGCAATAGTTATAAAAAATAACGTATTAATTATAATAAAAGGTATTTTATTTCATAAATAGTCAACACTCTCTTTAAATCATGAAATTTTTTTATGGTATTTAGTTCACGATTATACACCAAAAGGATTGCATAGGAATTCCGAAAGAAGTACTTAATTTTTTAAAACAATAACAATTAATCAATAACAATTGCATTAATTTTTACAGTATCAATCAATTATCATTTATTTATGTAACATAAGAACTATTAATTACAAAAAAAGTTTCATAATTTTCCGAGGACTAATTGTGTTTTAATGAAAGTTTTAAAATTTTAATTAATTTGAAAAATATACTAGTAAATATTTTGACGCCCAGTGGCTGAGCGGTAGCGCTTCGCTAGCTTTTGAAAATGTAAATTATCAGATTACAAATTATCAATTACAAATTTATCAGAAACTAGTTCTTTTATTATGATTATGTCTAGCTTTTGAAAATGTTTTTGAATTTTATTGATTTTATGTTTATAAATTAAGAACTTGAAAGGATAGAAAAAAATAATTTATGTTCCTGCACAAATCCTAAATATGATTTTGTTCTGGAAAGTGATTAAAAATATTTTAAGTGCTTGAAAAGTACTTAAAAGGTGCTTATTTTTTATTGAAAAATCTGGCTACGCACCCTGGTCAAATTTTGAAAGGGAGAGAAATGAGTCCTTATTGCTCCCTAATAACGATAGAAAAATCTTTATTTTCTCATGAGATCTTTTTTTCTCGTTGTTGTAAGTGGGGGAAAAAACAGCATTGAAAACGGATATGTAGACACTGTTTGACTTGCAGTTTTTTTTAAACTTTTAGATGAAAAATCTGCACATCTAATCTGCAGATGCTGTGAAACTCTGCAATGCTTACTGTCCTGCTGAAGGGTTGTTATGATTCATCTTAATACTTTAAAACTTTGATGCCTTTTTTTTTACTTGGTACTTTATACTGATGCTTTAAAACCTGATGAATAGACAAAAACATATTTAAATTTTATAGACAATTTTGGATTATGTATGATGTTGTATGCTGAAAACTTATATTACCATAACATATTGGAGTTGTATAATGAAATGATTTTCTTTTTAACAGTAGCCCAAAGTCGCCTAGTCCAAGAGTTCCTATTAGGCCAAAGAAAAAAGCTGCCCCCAAAGCTCCTCAATCCATCAGCCGCTCTCTATCTTGCAGTGGCTTTTCATCACAGTCTAACATTGCCTCTTCAAATAACAGAATCTCTAGTCTCAGTGTGTCCCACGAAAATCTTCTCGGAACACTCCCAAACGATTCCGTTTTCAACGATCCAGTGAAAGGTGACTATTTTAACATGTGGTTTATTAGATGATTTACTCAACTGGCTGTCGTATCAATTTTTTTTCTAAAGTTTTAAAATAACTTTTCCCTGAACTAAATGCATTATTATCAGCAACTAAGTATTCTGCTATCATTACACAATCATACCCTCCAACTGCTACGGAATTTCCGTAGTTGCTANGATGGCCAGGTAGGCAAAGTTGGAGGGTATGCACAATTATCAGCAACTAAATATTCTGCCATTATTACACAATTATCAGCTACTAAGCATTCTGCCATTATTACACTAGTATTATCAGCAACTAAATATTCTGCCATTATTACACTATTATCTACCCCTGCAAATTAATGTAAAAAAAAAGTTAAACTAAAATTCCCCCTCACAGACATCATAGTTTATCTTGTATAAATGTCATAATACCAGTTGAATGAAATGCACTCAACATAATGCAATAAATCACTTAAAATCTAAAAATAAAAAATGCCAATGTTCCAAAAATGGAACATTTGTTTTCTAAACTTATATTTTGACTTTAAAGTTTTGAAATGAAATTTTGAATTTGAGGACTAACAGAGGGTTATATTATCCCTTTAAAAGCTTAGAACTATTGTAGTTGTATATTATAAATATTGGATTTTTGGTATATTGCAAAAAGGATAAATATTTACAAATTATATCAAATTTCTAAAATTCATAAAATAACTATGGAAATGAAACCAAACTAAATGCAAAAAATTCTTCATAATGTTAGTTTTAAAGGTATGAAAAATAATGTTATTCTGACTTTAACTGCTTATTAAGTTTAAAGTTTATGTTCCATTTTTGGAACATTGGTATGCAAATGGTTAATTGTCCTTGGGCTGCCCCTTTTTATTTACAAAAAATAATAATGCATAACACATAAAGTGTTGCTAGTATTAATAGTATTAAAGTGTCACTTTAATACTATTTCATATTTAAACTTTTTTTGTTTTGTTTTAAATATATGTTTTCGTTAAAAAAAATTTTTTTTCAACTATAAAGTACAACTGTCAAAACCTAGATAAGTATTTAAACATCCTGTAAAGTCATAATATTTTAAGGTAACTTAAAAAAATTAATTTTTTATCTGACTTAGCTTTGTATATCTCTAATAACAATTATTTATTTTAGTGCTACTTAATAATTGACTGAATCACATCAAAATACAAAAGGAAAATTTTTTAATTTGGAAACAGAAATTTTTATTAGCAGGTCTGTTTATATTTGTTGGAAACATTAAAATTGTAAAACAACTTTAAAATCCTTGAATTTCATTATTGGGTGTGCAACAGGTGGTAAAATGCTAATCAATGATAAAAAAGAGAGTAAAAGAAACTCTGTGTCTTGCGACCTGCCTACTCTCCGATTTAATGACTATTTTTTCTGTCCTGACAAGAAGGGTGCTAAAATGCTCTCATTTAACGATTTTTTAGCTTTGATTTAACGAACATCAATCACTGGGAAAAAATTCGCACATAAAACTAAAACTTTGAATTTTTGGCCCTTAAAATTTTTAATATTTCACACCCCAGTGTAGCCTCGTAACAGCAAACTGCACATTCATCCAAATAAATATAAACATAAAACCCATATGTAAGCAAAATGTAAGAATTTTAGCTTATAATGTCCGTTGATTGGTACAATTGACGTTACAGTTTTTGTAAAATTTAAAAGTATTTGTTTTTACAGTAAAAACATAGTCTATGAATGGTAACATGTATTTTTTCTCTTGTATTGTATGTTTTTATACCTATAATGTAAACTTTACTCTTGTAATAATCTTTACTTATAACATCATCTGATTCCAGATCCTAAGAGCAACCTAAATCCTGAGCTCAGGCAAAAGACTAAACCTCCTAGACAGACTCACTCTGTGCGGCAGAGTCTTCCACCCGTCGTGGAACGATCTCGAAAGCCCGTCGGCCGACCTTCAGTTCCACCCCCAGAGCGTCCCGATTCTTTTCCCAAATCAGATTCTGTAAGTTCGGAAGACATGCAGCGACCTTACAGTCTTTCGGGGGGCTCCATGGATATGCCAAATTTTTATGAAAAGTCTGTCAGCAACGAAGACATATCAAACAAATCTGGATCCTTTAGTTCTGCTGATTTGATGATACAAAACAAATCCGGATCCTTGAGTTCTGCTGATTTGATGATACAAAACAAATCCGGATTCTTGAGTTCTGCTGATTTGATGATACAAAACAAATCTGGATCCCTGAGTTCTGCTGATTTGATGATTCAAAACAAATCTGGATCCTTGAGTTCTGCTGATTTGAGAATCGATTCCCCCATAGAGCTTGAAGATATCAGCTTGTCTTTTGACAGCTCTGGTAGTGACAGCTACAACGAGTGCCAAATGTACTTTGAGACGAACCACCGTACCAACAGTGCCCCGACAGATGTTGCCACTTCTGACTACTTAGTGGATTCCAGCAAAACCAGACAACCTTCTAATTCTGTTCATTTTGATCAGCTGATCTCTGATAGTTCTAAGGATTACCAGGATGATAATCTGAAGAATTCTACGGATTATCAGGATGATAATGTGACAAGTTCTAAGGATTATCAGGATGATAATCTGAAAGATTGCCACTTCACGGGTGGCACTCCTACGTGGTTCGAACACTATGGGGATGACAAACATCAGTCCAATCTTATATGGTTCGCTGATTCGGAAGCGGGAAAAGTTTCCCAGGTGGAAGAGTTCCGCACTGTCGTCGAGGTGGAAAGTTCCAAACTGACATTTAGAAATAAGCCCCCCAACCATGCTCTCAAACTGCGGGTAAACAGTGAATGTCACGATACGAGACTGTGAAATAGTGTTTGGAAGATTATCAGTTGTTGATTTGATTCTCCTACCTGAAATTTGTATGCTGTGCATAGTCAAATGATCTTTTGCTGTGTAATGCTTATTTATTCTAACATGGCATATTTTGATGTATTGTTTGAATCTGTTATGAGTGGGTGCATAAAAATAAGGCGATCTTCTAAGGACTGTTGAAGTTATGTTGCTATTTCAAAGTATCTAAAAAAGTTTTAAAATATTTATCTTTAAATTATGTCTTGAAATTTAAATGAATGAATTATGTTATGAAATTTAAATTGATTAATAGCAAAGAAATTTCAAAAACTTCTTAATATCATTTAACAAAAACTTGTTACTTTGCATTCAAAAAACACTTTTTTAGTTTTACTACTCTATACTGTTTCCTTATTTTTAAAAAGTTATGTAATGATTGAAGAAAATTTGTCTATCAGTTTCTGATTTTAAATTCAGTAGTTTATTAATGGGACACTGATAATTCAGCTTTTCTGTTACGAGAAGAACAGAAACATGAAGAGAAATATTTAATAAATTTGTTCCCCATCTCTTTTATAGTTTCTACTATAATATGTCATCATACCTTCTAGTCTCTGTTTCTGTTATGGTGATTTCATTTTTGTGATACATTCACTTCAGTTGGTTACTGCAGATAGTATTTCTTATTTTATTTGTTTGTGGTTATTTTGATAACTCATAATCCATTCATAATAACCAATATAGTTATGTTTGTGGCACATATAGTATGTTTAAAGAACAGCAATACTTGTTATACTCATATTTCATGTTTTTTGTAACAACTATGAAAACCGATGATTTTTATTTGTAAGTTTATTGTCTTTTTTATCGCATGGTACACTTTCTATGATATTAATAGTTTAAAACTTCTAATTTTCTAGATTGGTTTTGCTTACTATAATAATTAATTTAAATTTTCTTTTCTATTTTTTACTAAATATGTTCTACTAGATAGTTTAAATATTAATGATAGAGTTTGAAAGTTTTTATAAAGTAAGCAAGTGCCTTTTAATTGCTATGTTTATAAAATTCGTATGATTTATTTTTAAGCACTGAGATTTTCACGATTTTTTATACACATTTTACATTTTTATTACTGTATTGGTCAGAAAAATCTAATGTACAATAATAAAAAGTAAAAATTTTTACAGAGTTGCATATTTTAACTTAAAAATACCCTATTATAATAATATGGGCTTATAAGTTGTTACATGTTTATAACTTTATTTTCACGCTCCTTGCAGCATAACCAGAAAGGTTTTGTACAAAAAAAAAATTTTGTATACATAGTATTACACCATTAATATAGATTCCTTGTTAAAAATGAGGTACTAAAAGTAGATACAGTAGGTGTCGGACATTAATATCTAAGTCAGGAAGAAGAAAAAAAAGAAAACCACTATCGAAATCTAACAAATTAGATTGTAATTGTTGTTGTTTCTAATGCGACTTGCCAATAACAGCAAGCCTGCTTTGGTGAAAAAAGGCAATGAATGATCTAATAAATGATTGTTATGTTTTAATAAGTAAAATATGTTATAATATATTTCATTTAATTAAATTAATAAAAATATCATTTACAATAGTTTCATATTCATAGTTCATGAATATTCACTGAGTAATCTCGTTGTAGTAAAGTGTTTACAAATGTGAGAGATGATGGTCCTTTCTTAACATGCTTTTTGAACCATTTCAATACTTTATACAAATATTTATAAGCTTTAATTTTTATTCCTTTGAGAAGAATTTGAAGAATTGGAGTCGAATATTTTAACTATTGACTCTACAGCTCATCTTACAATGTCACTGTATTATAGAAGAGCTTAAAATAAAATTTTTAGCGTACATTTGCGCCTTTATCAGTATTTTAATAAGAGCAAAGTACTTCTAAAATCTGTGATTTACCTAAAGCATTTTGTGTTCTTTTTCTAACTAGGGTATAGATTTTTTTTTGTATCTCAATTTTGCATTCTTCTTAGATATTTAACCAAATAGTAAAAAAAAAAATATAAAAATGTATAGTTTTGTATCTTAACAATTAGGGATAGATGTGTGACATATCAACATGCAAAATGATTTATTTTTCTTAAAGAACTTAAATATTTCTTCCGCAGTATTGAATTTTGAAGAGCTAGTCCATGCAATTAAAACCGTTTCCATCTGTCTGTATACTTTTTGATAAATTTGAAATTATATATTACTGTTACTAATAATTGTGTGTTGGATTTGTAAATAAAAGAATTATTTATCTAATAATTTGTGTTCGTAGTTTTTTTTTAAAGCAATCAAATTATATCTACAATTATTAAACAATATTTAGATATGAAACGACAAGGACAATATTTAATTTCTTTAAAGAAAAATATTTAATTAATTATTTCACTCAATTATTGCAGTCAATGTTTACAATATAATGCGATGAAATAAAAATATAGCATCCTATAATTAGTTCGTGAGCTATTAACTGTTAAATTTTTGTATTTTGTACTGACTAGTGCCAAAAGGGCAATTTTTGTTTCTGAACTTTTTTTTTGAAATTTCAATTTGCTTGTGTTAAATGGATTTTTTTATCATTTTACGTTACATTTAGTTTTTCAGCAGGAGATTACATAGGTGTGTCAAAAATGTTTAAGAAGTACGATGAAATAAAAAAAAATTATTTAACTACTTTTCCGTGAATAATCAACTGCTAAATTTGCATGTAAAAAATCAACACCTACTATAAGGCACTGCATCATTGTGGCTTTCGCCTCGTGGCTTAGTGTTCGACTTTTCTCTGTCTTCAATGTGCATGATACGTTTTTTTTCTTGTTCATGACAATGGGCAAGGGCGTCGTCAGTATAGTATGAAAGGGGGTGCAACCCTCTAACAAAATAACCCCCTCCCCCCCAAAAAAGAAATTAAAAATATTCTGTTATTACATTTTGTTTTGTTATCACATGCTTTCATCTGTTAGTTTTTTTCAAAATGCATTTCTTCATTGTTACCAAGATATTTAAAAGAAAGTGCGAATTTCTTGTACTTGCAAATTTTGCCAGGAGAAACTGTATTGATGGCACAGCTACTAACTTTGAAACACAAATAACTACAAACAGCAGTTTTGTATACAAGCGTGTTTGTGCACGCTTAACATTGGTGTTTATTGTGTTGATGAAGTTTTACTGTTGTGAGAAGTCAGTTAGTGTTATACACCTTTTTTAAACTAAATAACTAATAGAAAATATAATATTATTTATATTTTATTAAATGAAATTTAAAAATATAGCTATATATCGAATGTGCCTTCTAAAAACGCAGAAGAATTTTTCAGGAGGTCAATCTTTATTCCTTATTTGGACTGCATTATATCTTCGTTGAAAGACCGTTTTTCTTGTTAACTAGTTTTTTTTTCTAATTATTAATTGTTAGCTTATTTTTTGTTAGTTATCCTTTGTTAATTTGTTTTTGATATATTTGTTTTTTTAGTTATCCTTTGTTAATTTGCTTATTAATTTCATACCTTACTTTGATGAGCTTTTATTTCCGTTTGAAAGTATATATATATATAAGTATATATATATACACTTTTCTTTAATTTAAACTTTACTCATAATTAGAAAAAAAGCATTATAATTTTTATTGTATCGTTTCTAATATTTGGCGGAACATCTGAAGAATTTGGCGGCACAGTGGTTGAGAATCAGTGCTCTAATACATCGATTATAGTTACACACCGTTTCATCCAGCTGTAGCGGAGGTAATCAAAATTGGCCTAACTCTTCCAGCTACTACGTGCACTTTTGAACGCACTTTTAGTACAATGCGACGCATCAAAACATGTAATCGATCTACAATGTCTCATGAGAGATGGAGTAGTTCGTGCATGTACAGTGTGCATAAGAAAAGAATCAAAGATGACTCAAAATTCATTGAAAAAGTTATGAACAGATTTGGACAGCAAACAAGACGATTACAATTCTTGTTTGATTAAACAATTTTTTAATTGTTATGTATCAATAATTACTTGTTTTTGAATAAAAATATTTTTAATTAAAAAAGTTTATAACAAAATTGTTTTTCTGTGCCTCTTTAATTGTTTAAAAAAAGCCAGGGGGTGCAAGTGCACCCCCTTGCCGGCGCCCTTGACTCGGGGCCTTGTGCCACTGAGTTCGAGTTTGTTTGGTCGTGCCTGCAGAATAGGATTGCTTTCATCGTGGCAGGTGTCAAGAAATTTGGAGTATGGGCCTCATCGTGACATTAATATCCTTACAAAGTGGGTGATTGAGTAGAAAAGATTGGGATAATAAGATTAACTTAAATGTAATTAACTTAAGATTAACTTAATATATTACAAGAGCAAGTGTGGAGCTATGGTGGCTCAGGGGATAGAGCGTTCCCTTTCCAATGAGGTGAACCGGGTTCGAATCTCAGCGATGGCTGGTCGATACGAATTCCGAATCCGGCTCGCACCGACGACGGTGCTGACGTAAAATATCATCAGTGGTAGACGGATCATGAGTTAGATTCGCCTTGCTGTCAGGCTAACTGTTGGAGGTTTTCGTGGTTGTCTTCGTATGTAACGCAAATGCGGGTCAGTTCCATCAAAAAGTCCTCCACGAAGATAAATTTTCCCCAATACTTGATCCGCGAGTTCCCTTGTCTTCTGGATTAGGTTCAAAATTACGAAGTTGAACATTGGTAGTCATAAGCCCAAAATTGGGTTGGCTGTTCAACGACCCATAAAATAAAAAATAATGTGAAATAAAAAAAGCAAGTATGATAAATTATTTAGTTTAGTAAATATTTTTAACAAACGTTGAGCATGTCACATAATTACGTTATAAGTACTATGCTTAACCATTGACATAGAAACACAGAATTGGATATGCTTATTTAGTATGTAGTTCTAAGTATGCGTATAGAGTTGAAGCGGAATTAAATAAAAAAACTATTAAATCCAGTATTTAAAATAAAATAAAAAAATTTAAATCATTTTTGCAAGTTTAACATAGATACACGGCATTTCTTCTCCAAAGTCAAATATTCGATTTCTCAAGAACTATTTGACCGATTTTGCACACAGTTTATGATTTGAAATATAAAACTACATTCTTTAAAATGATGTAAGAATTTCTAAACCTCACAACTCAAAATATTTTCGCCTATTAGTAAATTAAATAATAAATAATTAATAAAAATTATTCTTTTTTGCATGGAATTATATAAACGAACTGTATAATTGTGTGTAAAAATTTTTCAATTCGCTTAAAAAAATTCTCAATCTTTGGCGAAATACTCAAAAAATAAAATTAACAGGGGATTCAAACTTTGGAACGCTCTTCTATCGAAACTATTTGATCTCTTCAAATTGTAGTCCTTACTATGAGGGTCAAAAACAAATCGGTTGGAGAAAAAAAAAGAAAAGGAGAGAAATTCAGAGAAAGCATGTTGTGTCTGATTTCGTAATTTAAAATATCGTCTGCACTCATGTTTTAGGTCAACCCAGTGAATCATTAAGTTCGAGTCCTGGTACGTGAAAATCCGATTATTAGATCAAAATTAATTCAGAATGTTCTACTATTCGTACAACATTTCTGTAAAGAGTAATTTATTAACAGCAAACATAACGAGGAAATATTCTTTCGAATGCGTTTCCTGTTTATTTGTGTTTTTCGTTCTTCCGTGGGATTTCCAATGTGTTCTAAACAAATATAATAAAGACATAAATTGGTATGTTATGAATAAATAATGCGACATATATTTAAAGGAGTTCTCTATGGACATTTCATTACGTACTGGAGTTTTTATAGTAAATTAAGTTTTAAAAAAAACATTGGTCACAAATTAATATTTGAGAGATAAAATTTCAATCAATATCCAATTACCATCATCAAATACAGTTATCGTGGGCCGCGATAGCCTGGTTGGTAAGACGTTCGGCGTATGGTTCGTGAGATCGTGAGTTTGAATCCCGCCGGCCGTTGAATTCTCGCGTGTTATTAAATGGTGACTGGTTCACGGAACATCTGTTGGGGTCACAAAGTCCTCCCAGATCCCATAACAAATCTATACCTCTGGAGGTACTGAATTAGAGATTGTTTGTTCTCTGTTTCTGGTCAAAATTGCGACCTGTGAATAAATAAATGGAGAATGATTAGGTCCTTCCTGTAAAACGAGCTGAAACGTGTGTGTGGCTGAAGTAGTATTCTTGGCCATAGGTGGCGCCACTGAAAAAATAAGAAACACACTCTCTGCTTTAAAAATTCGCTTGATTTCAATTCAAGCAGTCTTGCTGGTATTGGCAATTGGCCTAAATAACAACAGCAGTTACCATGAAAGCAAAAACTCAGTTAAAATCAAATACCACCAGCTTTTTTTTTTTTTTTTTTTAAAGATGAAACTGATACATGGTTTCTAGTGAAAAACGTATATATTTCTGTTCATTAAACAAATGGATAGGTTTTGGTGGATATGAATCAAACTTCTTGAATTTAAAAATGAATTATAGAAACGTTTGTTTTTTTCCTCACCTCACTATTATTTTTTCCCGACACCTAATATACGTTGCGTTTTTAATTTGGGAAGTTATTATGGAAGTCATCTTAATGAGAAATGACGTCTGTGATTCAGAACGAAAAGAAGAAAAAAAAAAGTTACATTGCATATAAAATTTTTAAAAAAATGACTTGTTTTTCGAAATATCGATTAAAAAGTTCTCTTATGTAAATAAATTATAGAACAGGGGTGGCCAAGCTTTTTGATAGTCGAGCCATTTTTCAAAATTTGAAATTTTTCACGAGCAGCAATTATACAGATATTTAAAAGGTATGCAAAAATGGTATTAATAATTTTTTTTACAGAAATTATATTTATATAAAACATATATATAAAAGTACAAAATATGTGTATCGAATTTAAATATTAAACACATTTATTTTACTTCTCTTGATAATTCTTTAAAATTTGGTGAATAATTGGTGACAGCACTTCTCAGTAATTCTTTGAGATGCTGGTTAATTAATACTGATCGGTGTTTGGATTTCACGAATTTTTAAAGTGGATTAAAATGATTCACAGAAGTAAGTTGTTCCGAATATTGAAATAATTCGACAAGCAGCCTTTTTTAATTCAGGATACTTCGATTGTGGTGCAAATTTCCAAAATTCAGTAATCGATGTCGACTTATATTTTAACTGTGGAGTTTGATCTTCTTGCATCTCTATTAATTCTAATTTTCCAAATGCTTTTTGGGTCATAATTATATTGGAAATGGAAAACACTCACCTTGAATTATGTTAATTTCAAATGGATTCAGAAAGAAATCAAGAGACGATTTAAAATATTTCAAGTCTTGAAATCTATTTTGGAATCTATTTTCAAATATATTTCGCAGTTTTCGTTGAGTTATATTATTCTTAATTTGGATGGAAATGAAATTTGTAACAATCTTTGCACTTAGTCTTTCATATTTGTTGTCAGTAATTTAAAAGACATTTTGAAACACACACGGAGCGATAATAATTTTTTAAAATATAATAGCACAAAAGGGAAAAGGGAACTCGGGTACATTTATCGTGAGCCACAAATAGTCCTTCCAAATGCCGCAGGTTGGCCTCCCCTATTATAGAACATGTGTCTAACAAACAATAGGTTAATTGTAAAGTACTAGTGGTATTTGATCTCTGGAGAAATGCTTCCTAGCAGAACACCGAAGTTAAGCATCACTGGCTGCAGTCAGTAAGCTGTTGGGTGACCACTTTGATCAACCCGCGTAGGGACCCAGCATGCACGGTATTGGTCCTCTTTAAACTGCACGTAAAATGCTCGACTTCGTGTGCAGATCAATGGACTGACAAAGGGGGAGCAATCCCCTCCGCAGTGGATCAAAATTGTGATGGCATGTTTTCGGATCATCCTCAAGGATGCTTCCTGGACTGTTGCTAATAGACCATTGTGCAGGTCTAGTGCGACGTAAATAAAATACCTACCTATAGTTTGTCTATGGTAGGAACTCCCCCCCACAAAGTCTGAGGCCGTCTGCTGCTATGGAAACAAGAATAGCTCATTTCAGGGTGGGTACAGTTTGTCTAAAGTAAGAACTCCCCAGGCCATTAGTCTGGACCAGTGGCGGTGACTATGGTAACGAGGTATAACTATTTCAAATAGGGATGTGGGTTAATTGTTTAAGACAAGTTTTGGCGATAGAAAGGGAATCATTAGTCCTAGAGTGAAGAGAAACTACCCTCCCTGAAATGCGCTATTCTTGTTTCCATAGCAGCAGACAGCCTCAGACTTTGTGGCGAAGGGAGTTCTTACCGTAGACAAATTATAGCTTCTCTTCACTCTAGTTCACAATAGACCGGAGAAAAAGATTCCATTTCCCTCGCCGTCCCGAGACAAAACCTGTCCTAAGTAATAATCTCAAACCCCTACTTGAAATAGTTATACATCGTTACCCTAGTCACCGCCACGGGTCCAGTCGAATGACTAGGGGAGTTCTTACTTTAGACAAACTATACCTTTATGCCTAGATAGGGAACAACAGATGTTTCACCGGTTCTTGTTTGATTCATGGCACTCGGTGTAAAAAGACAGATATTGTTTCGTCGCTTTGTACTTAGAGTTATCTAGGGAACGTTCATAAATGACGTCACATCTTTTTTCGAAGTTCGAACCCCGCCTCCTCTTTCTCGCACTTGAATATATAGGGCAAAATTAGAAACTTTTGCTCCAAGCCCGTGGTCGCATTAGTTGCAGCATTTTTTACAATGGTTTTTTTAAAAAAAAAAAAAAAAAAAAAAAAAANAAAAAAAAAAAAAATTTGTGGCTACTGTTTGAGGAAAAAAAAAAAAAAATATTTTGAACAATTAAATAAAACTGTTAATATTAATGACGATATGCATTTCTCAAAATGTGGTAAACATTACAATAAACACGTTTCTGAAATGAAGAAAAATTTTAAGAAACAATCGTGAAATAAAGTCATTTAAAAAAATATTATAAAATATTCATAATAATGACATAGTATTTATTAAAATAATAATAATAATAAAACGATGTGCCCTTAGCAATGTTGCTGCCTTTAACGCGAAATTGTTTCGTCCTATACCCCCCCCCCACATGTCACCATGTTACACATTGCATAACCATATATAATATTTTTTTTATCTTATTTTATAATCGCCTTTGAGCAGCCGACCCAATTTTTGGGTTTACGACTACTAATGTTTAACTCCGTAGTCTTGTAATTTTGAACCCAATCCAGAAGACAAGGGAACTCCTGGATCAAGTATTAGCAGAAATTTTCCTTTGTGGAGGACTTTTCGATGGAGCTAACCAACATTTGTTTTACAAGGAGAGGAAGACCTCGAGAACCTCCCACGGTTAACCTGACGGCAAGGGGACTCTAACCCATGATCCGTCTACCAACCGAGGATATTTCCCGTCAGCACTGTGGTCCGTGTAGGCCGGATGCGTAATTTTTATCGGCCAGTCATCGCCAGGATTCGAACCCGGTTCCCCTCATTGAAAGGAACATTGGATTGGAAGAGCAGAAACAAAGCATTTCGTTCTAGATCACATTTAAAGTTTTAATTTTAATTGTGACATAATTTATAACTTTAAGTACTGGCATTTGAGAGCATAACAATAATAAGGACTATCTTATTGTGTTCTGACTATAAGTGTACAAGGGTATAAGCATGTAAGAAATGGAAAAAAAATATGACAACAAGAATTATAAAAATAGTTAATGTGTTCGTTTAAAATGTTTTCTTCTAATCAAAATGTGGGATGTCACGCTTCTTGTTAATCCTCCCACACTCTTGTCACGAACTGTTCCACGCCTTCCTTTTAAGCGTGACATCATTTGTGGATGATCACATATTTAAAAGGGCCTTATAATCCGTTGGATTCAATAACTTAAAATGCATTACAAAATTATTTCGTTTCTGCCAAAAAGTTGTTTTTGTTCGAATTTTCCTTCGGTGCTGCATTTATAATTGTCTATTTCATATTTAAATAGTCTTTAGCTGCTTACGTTTGCCAGTTGGTCCTGCACGCGATCTGTCATAATACAAAAGGTTTTTTTTTTTTGATCTAAGCAACAAAAAAAAAAAAAATAAATAAATAAAAGAGAATTTACAAAGAAACAAAAAACAAGCAAACAATTAATAATTTTTATTAACAGCGCATAAGCTGTAAGAGTGTAAAACTCTTATAATAAGAAAAAAAAAAAAAAAAAAANAAAAAAAAAAAAAAAAAAAAAAAAAAAAAAAACAATAACACGAAAAAAGGTGGAAATAAATAAAAAGGAAAAGTATTTTTTAAAAAGAGAGGAAAAAAATATTAAAAATACAATTAGATTTTTCAAAAAAAAATTTTAAACATCGAAAAAAATTTTATTAATTTTAAAAGCCAGAAAACAAAATATAATTTCACCGATTATANATTGTGCAGCTCCAGGGCGACGTAAATTAACAACAGCAACAACAACACAATTCATTCAAACACAATTTCATTTCGGCATACCATCGGTCCGTAGCGTATGAAAGTTCCAATAATTTTACTTGTTTGATGAAATACTTGCGGGTCCACATGAGCTGAGTTCGGTGAGATTCTTGCACTCGCATGTGCAACTCTGCCCCATTTACAGTACTCTAATTAAAAGTAACCATACTGTAAGGTTTCCTACGCTTATTTATAAGGTACTTAGGTAGGTACTTATATATATATATATATATTACAGTATTATCCTTCAGCAAAAGCGAAAATGAATAAATAAAATAAAATAATGAATTCTGTTACAGGTTAAATCAATGACTCTTTATATTTCTAATCATAATTTCCCGTTAAATGAAAAAAAAAAAGAATTACAAAATATCTAAATGTTTTTATTCAGCCTTTTGACCTTTATGGATACGGAAGTGGACAGGTCATACTTTTGTAATACACCGTTTCGGGGTTCAAACAATATTTAAGAATTAAACGCATAAAAATATTATTTTGCATTAAAACATAAAACCATATAGTATCAAAAATAAAAAATTCAATTTGCACAATTAGCATCAAATACCTGAAAAAACAATAAATAAATAAATAAACGAATTAAAATTCCATTCGGATAAAATGCCGTTAGTATAGTATCTTGCCCTACTGAACTATAAATTTTACTCACCAAATTTGGCGAAGTGAAGAGGCAACCATTGGCGATGGTTGGAAACAGTTTTCTGTTTGCCATCGTTCGGTGATGCCGCCAACGTTTTCTTCTCTCTGATAGACGAGAAGGCAGAATCTATTTGCCGGTGTTCGTGCTGCGTTAGTGTGAAAGATATTGTTTTCTTTTTTTTCTCTCTCTCTCTGGAGAAGAAATTTTCAAATCAGCTGTGAAGAAGGTTTAAACGAAACCATAAAAAAACCGCGGAACTTTCGTGATCATGACGGAAAATTTAACAAAACTGCCCGTTAAGAGCATTCTACGGAAGAGTTCGCTCACATTTATAGAACACGATGATTCTGAAATTCAGTAAGTACTTCTTTTAAGATTTTAATGAGCGTTTAAATCTTTGATTGGGGGTCCACAAAATTGCTTTTGGAGCCGCTATGAATGTGGTTTTATATTAATTGATAACAACTTGATTATTATTTATCAATTGATAATTGATTTTATCAATTGATAATAACTTAAATATTATTAAAAGCAAGATCAATCTGTTTTAAAAATTGAACTAAAGTGCATATAATATTTAAAAAGTACGATTAAAATATTTATGAATTGAAAAAAAAAGAAGTTTTGAATTCGCTGTTTTTTTGTTTTTGTTTTTTTTTAAGAATAAAATGATTGCAGGTTTTCAACTTTCTTTTGAAATATTTATTTTTAATGTTTTACTTTATATATATATTTATTATTTCTTCAGTTTTTAAATAAACCTTTTGTTTATATTTATTTTGAACAGGTTTTGGTTAAAGAAATTCGAAAAAAAAATTGAAATTAAATTATTTATTCTACATATATTATCTCATTTTTTTCGTTCACGACCTTCTTTAGGGCCGTATCGCAGAGTGTGTATCCATTATTGAACGTAAGGACTAATAATGAAACAATAATGCCAAAATTTGGATTTATAAAACGTGATTCATAGTAAAATAATGACAAAGTATTGTTATGAACCAGTTGTTGGAAGAATCGATCAAAAAAAGCAAACAAAATCACAGCAAAATATATTTAACGAAAAACATTTTTAATTTTAGGCTTGAAGCTCACAGAAATCAACTATTACTTTAACAATAACTTACTACTAAATTTTTATTACTTCAAATCAGCTTTTTTATGGTTTTACCATCTATCTTTTAATTTCTCCTATCTATTTATACAATCTAATTAAAGTAATTTTTAAAAAGGTGAACTTTTTTTTCCTGGCAATTTTTATTTTCTTCCATTTATTTCCTTACACGCGTTTTCTTATTACTTGGAAATTTAAAATTTTTAAGAATTTGCGTAATTACTTTTCGTGGATTAAAATCGCAACTCCAATAAAAAATTATAATTTTCCTTGCAACAAGTTTCTGGAAGAATTTGTATCTTTAATTGTTTAGCTGGTTTTCGCAAGGCAAAGAAAAAAAAAGGTTAAAAGGCTTCTACGTTTAAATAGTTTTTTTTATTTATCTTTTATAATTAAAATTATTCTTAAGATACACATAAATAGTAATAATGACAATAATAAATCAATAAACAATTTCCGCAATAGCCAAGGGGGTGATGGAGGTTAAGGCTCCACCTTGGTGGTGGCATTGTGGTTAGCCCTGCGCACTCGCCACCTTTACTTCCCAAATGTCAAGCTGGTACCCACTGACCTGAAGCTGGGTGTGCTTTAAGTCTGATCTTACGCTATGCACAATGACAGTCAAGTGCCTTTACCGCCGTGCAATCACAGCTCATTATGTTATTGATATATTTTAGAAGATTATTATGATTTACTCTTAACTCTTTTGCCATTGTGAAATTTTCCAAAAATCGATGTTGATTAGTGTTTTGATTATTAATAATCTTTGTCTCGTGAGTTTAACTAGAGTTGAATATCGTTTGCTGTTAACCGTGGATTTAACTCTTCTACCCGCTCTTGCTAAAGTAAACAAAAAAGCACTTTCTTTGAATAAACATACCTTTTTTTTTCCTCGACAGATTCGGATTTCAGACCCCCAAAGTATAGGGGGTAGTCGCAATCTGGAAAATATGATCCCCATAGTTTGATCAGGAGAGCAGTCAGAAGTTTGGATTAATTCTTTTTGGATCCCTTTAAGAGATAATTTTACTTTTTGCAAATTTTCTCCATTTCTCGATAATATTTTAAGAGAGTTGAACATTTTTTACACGCAATTGTGAAATTCGTTTATCCAAAGATAATTCCACGCAAAAAAAAAAAAAAAAACATANACAATATGTGAAAAAAAAAAAAAAAAACTTTTAGTAAATATTTATTATATTTTATTTAATAATAGTTGGAAAAAAATTTGTATATACTATTTTTTACATCGTTTTAAAGAATGCCATTTTACACGGAAAAATTTAAGCGAAATCGGACTTGAGAAATTTAATTTTGAAAATACAAATAAATTTGTCTTATTAGGTGAAATATTCGAAAAAGTGGATTTCGGATGATATGACATCTACAAATTAGACTATGATTAAAGGTGCTTATTTTCGATTTTTTTTAAAATCCCTTGAAGGAGATCTTTTATTAAGTGTTTTTAAAAATTGCTCAATTTTTCTTTTTCGGAAACGAAATTTTTTTTCTTTACCTTGTCGATTTTCGCCAAAAACGTGGTTTTCACGTTGTTCTATTCAACGTTTTCACAAATCATTTAAACAAAATTTCATTTCGCCTTACCGTCGGTCCGTAGCGTATGAGATCTCCAATAATTTCACCTGTTTGATGGAATACTTGCGGGTCCGCATGAACTGGGTTCGGTGAGATTCTTGCACTCTCATTTGCAACTCTGCCGCATTTACAGTACTCTAATTAAAAGTAACCATACTGTAAGGTTTCCTACGCTTATTTTTAAGGTACTTAGGTAGCTACTTTATTTACGTCGCTCTAGAGCTGCACAGTGGGGTATTGGCGACTGTCTGGGAAACATCCCTGAGGATAATCCGAAGACATGCCATCTCTATTTTTGATCCTCTGCAGAGGGGATAGCTCCCCTGCTTTGGTAGCCGGACGACCTACGCCCGAATTCGAGCACTTTATGGCAGAACAGTTCAACGAGGACCGATACCGCGTACCCTTGGCTCCTACGCAGGCCGACAAAATTAGTCACCTTCCCTCTTGCTGACAGCTGCCAGTGATGCTTGACTACGGTGTTTTACTGGGAACCGTGCAAAGCTTAGAATTACGCCATTTAGAATAAAATCCGTTTCACTCTTCTTCCTGGATCTTTCATTATTTTCAACACCTGCCCCGTTATCTAGCTTCCCTATTTACCAGTATTGTTCAGAACCTTTTCGAACAACAGAACNGAAATTTAATTTTGAAAATACAAATAAATTTGTCTTATTAGGTGAAATATTCGAAAAAGTGGATTTCGGATGATATGACATCTACAAATTAGATTAAGATTAAAGGTGCTTATTTTCGATTTTTTTTTAAAAATACCCTTTAGGGTGCGTTTTTATTGGGAGTTTTTAAAAAGTGCTTAATTTTCCCTTTTAGAAAATGAGATTTTTTTTTCTTTACCTTGTCGATTTTCGCCACGTATTATGCAAAAGCGTGGTTTTCACGTTGTACTTTCTATTTATTCAACGTTTTCACAATTCATTCAAGTCCCGCAGTGGACTGATCGTTAGGACACGGTTCCCAGCAGATTACCGAAGTCAAGCATCACTGGCTACGGTCAGTGTGTGGGTGGGTGACCACTTGGATCAGTCTGCGTAGGGACCGAGGGTGTGCGGTATTGGTCCTCGTTAAACTGTGCTACCGTAAAGTGCTCGAGTTCGCGCGCAGGTCGTCGGGCTACCGAAGCGGGGGTGCCATCCCCTCCGCAGAGGATCAAAATTGTGATGGCATGTCTTCGGATCATCCTCCGGGATGTTTCCCAGACCGTCGCCAATAGCCCATTGTGCAGCTCCAGGGCGACGTAAATTAACAACAGCAACAACAACACAATTCATTCAAACACAATTTCATTTCGGCATACCATCGGTCCGTAGCGTATGAAAGTTCCAATAATTTTACTTGTTTGATGAAATACTTGCGGGTCCACATGAGCTGAGTTCGGTGAGATTCTTGCACTCGCATGTGCAACTCTGCCCCATTTACAGTACTCTAATTAAAAGTAACCATACTGTAAGGTTTCCTACGCTTATTTATAAGGTACTTAGGTAGGTACTTCATTTACGTCGCACCAGAGCTGCACAATGGAGTTTCATTTGCATACTCGGTCGGTATTGGCGACGGTCTGGGAAACATCCCTGAGGATAATCCGAAGACATGCCATCTCTATTTTTGATCCTCTGCAGAGAGGATAGCTCCCCTACTTTGGTAGCCGGACGACCTACGCCCGAATTCGAGCACTTTACGGCAGAACAGTTTAACGAGGACCGATACCACTTACCCTCGGTCCCTACGCAGACTGACAAAATTTGTCACCCTCCCGCTTGTTGACCGCAGCCAGCGATGCTTAACTGCGGTGTTTTACTGGGAACCGTATCTCTACGATGATTTACTTTTTGCTAGGAACCGTGTCCACTGCTGGACGTACGAACATGCGGATAGATTCCCCAAAAGTACTTAAATTATGTATTTGAGTGAAAACATTTAAGACTTATATCAATTAAGTCTAAACTCCTGCGTCTTAATATTATGAAAGAAAGTTTTAAATAGCAAAAATCTTTCGTCGATGAGCTTAAAAAAGTTAAATAAAACTATTTTTTTTTAACGGCATGCACTGAACTTCGCCGTGGAAGATTCTGGAATTGTTGCTCGTTTTGCTTAGCCTGGCGAGCGAAGTCACAGAGGCGGGCAATATTACCTATGCCACACTGCCGCAGATATCCGCAACCACGTGTTTACCGTAGGTTAGGTTTCTTCATGTAAGACGTTCAAATTTTTTATGTGCTAATGTAAGATGGACAAATACCTTGTGAAGGCAAAATCTTCTTATCTGAAAATCTATCTATTCTCAAAATCTTCTTTATTACTGAATACTATATTATGAGTGTTGAGACATTTTATTTTCAAAACCGGGAATATTAAGCTTTGTAAAAATAATAAAAAATTACTTAAATTGAAAAAAAAATGTAGAGCCATATTGTTAAGTATATCGCAGTATTAAAATTCGGCACTAATCGGTTATGGCAGTGTTTCCCAAACTTATGACTTTTGCGTACCCTTTCTAAATTTTTCGTAACGCTGTATACAACTAAAAAAAAAATGAATGTATTTTTTACTGTAAAAAAAATTGCACTAAAGCTAAAAATGACAACTGGCTGTTGACACCCACTAAATATTAACTGTTAACTCTGCAAAAAATACGCAGTCGGAAATTTTCATGGCTAGCTTTGATTTTGAATAAAAAATTTTAAAATTTTCTTTGGTTGGAAGATATTTCGAATAAGAAAGCGTACCCCCTCTAAACTGCACTCGTACCCCTGGGGGTACGCGTACCACACTTTGGGAAACACTGCATTAGAGTGACGGCATTTCAAACAGTGACAATCACATATATAACATGAAGGTTATAACTGAATAGTGGTCCAACTCCACTATTGTTCATTTTAAGATTCAGAGCTTAAAAATCAATGAGTGTATTGCTGTTTCTATCTTGCCTGATTTTTGGTGTCCTTTATTCGACTTCAGAAATAAGCTGAATGTGCACTAGTTTCAAAATTATAATTGAAATGGTAAGAAGTGAAGAAACTGATATTATCTTCATTTTTTTCCAAAGTGGAAATGAACTATACAATTGAAATAAAATCATTATATATGGTTCTGAAGTATAATCTATTAGCCCAGAAGTAAAACCAGCTTAATCCACTAAATCATTTACTCTTTTAATTAAATTTATAATTAAATTTTATGTGAAATTATCAAACCATGTTCAAGCTAGTTNACCCACTAAATATTAACTCTGCAAAAAATACGCAATCGGAAATTTTCATGGATAGCTTTGATTTTGAATAAAAATTTTTAAAATTTTCTTTGGTTGGAAGATATTTCGAATAAGAAAGCGTACCCCCTCTAAACTGTACTCGTACCCCTGGGGGTACGCGTACCACACTTTGGGAAACACTGGGTTATGGGAATCAAATGGGGTTCCTGTTAGCGACAACTTGGAAAAGTAGTCGCCAAAATAGGGTACCTATAATGGGGTTCGTGTTGGCGACAACTTGGAAAAGCAATTGCCAAAATAAGGTACCTATTACCGATAAGTACCGATTTTTCTTAATTTCACTAAAGTAAAAAGAACTTTTCGCAGAATTTTTAAATAACCTCATCATATCACATATGCTAATCTATTACATAATGTCAATTTATTTGAAACACAATTTGATTTTCCGAAAATAAAATTAAGAAGAAAAAAATATGAGCGCTGTCCGTGCCTAAATTATAAAAATTGAAAATAGAGCATGATTCTTTCCTTCCCGCGAATTCATTGTTAAAAGAGCAATTTGCAGTGCATTTGGGTAAATTTCTTTTCAGTGGCATTGAACTTCAGCCGTGATAGAATTCTAAAATCACTGTAAGCAAATAAAATTTTAAAAAAAATTCATAAGATTATTCTTAATGTTGGCATCGTGTTCAAATTAATAAAATTAAATTAACCTATTTCTTCCTCGTAAGAGTGCTACTTTCTAAAGAAAAAAATTGTAAAAAGTGAAAAAAAAGCGATATTTATAGGTCGATTGTGGTTTTTTTTTCTGCTTATAACGTATAATTCTCATCTAAGTCTGCGTAGTCTTACATTTTTTAAAAATAATATAATGAATGTTTAAAAATAATAAATAATTTATTCATTGTTAAAATACATTTTAACCCTTTACGGTACGGAAAAATGTTTGATGATTAGGAAAGGTTATAAGAATTGTAGTCATAATATTCACATTCATTGTGTTTATATTTTCTCAATTTTAGGTGATTGATTAAAAAAATCTTGTTATTTATAAGGTTAAAATTATCAAAATTTTTGATAAATACATAATTGTCATAAATAAGTGGTTTCACTGTTACACTAGACTACTATGAAGATGAGTTCAGTGAGTTGGTTATGTATCAATAACATTTTATTGAATAATAACAAAAATGAATAATAACATTTTATTCTAAATAATTATTAAACAGTTATTTTTACATAGTTCTCGTCTGCATTACATCTCGTCTTATAGGTCTTTAAATTTAAATTAATTACTAATATATTATATTAATTAATGCATATAATATTAGTTAATGTAATTTATGATATATGGTAAAATACATAAATTACAATTAATAATAAATTGAAATTAATTACTAAGATATATTAAAAAACCTAACAAAATAAATTGTTTTAACTGCATATCATTTGATCTTGAACGTTATTTCAATTTTTTTTGTTCATATTAGTCAATTATTAGTTGATTCAACCTTACAACACGATATGGTACGAATTTTTAAAATTCACAATTAATTAATTGTATGGTAGAGTTTCTTGGGATGTTGGTACTGAAGTTCTTCTTCTTCTTCTTCTTTTTTTTTGATTAATGAATAATTTCTTCTTCAGATTCTTCTTCCTTTTTCTTTTTTTAATTTTTCAAGCAGTCTAAACTTGTAAAAAAAAACTTTGAAAACTCCATTTGTGGTACATGTTATAAATAAGGTAATAGTTTAAATTGAAGAAAAAAATTCCTGAAATTGATTCGAATAATAAGTTAATTCAAATCGTTCTGGCTAATCCTCTGGCGTTTTTCCAGGAAAAAGAAATTAATATTTTAAAAATACGTTTGATTGAAATAAAATTTTTTAAAAAAACTGTATTTAATTGTTTAAAACTAAGAGTTAAGGGGAAAGCTGCCGTAAAAATCTCCTAAAATGTGACACTATAGTCAAAAAGACCAAGTTTTAAATCATATAAATAATACAAAATGCTTTTTTCACAAAGCAGTATCTTTAATATTCGCAAACTCATAAATTGCCTTTATTTTCAGCCGATTACTTAAAAACTCCACAGTATTTAAACAACTAATGTTGTTTTGATTACACGTATTCTTTACTTTTTTTCTTTTGCATTTATAACTTTCGAATAATGAACTTCAGCTTTTAGGAATTTTTTTCTTTCGTTCAATGTAACAAAAAAAGGATGTCATTCATTATAAATATTCTTGTATTTCCTCTAACTTTGTAATATCTTTCAAATCTTTAGAAATGGTAAAACGAAATAAATAAAAAAACTTCTCAGAAATTTTTGATTGTACTTGTCTGAAATGTACCCCATTGCTTACAATATTTATCGAAGTATTTTAAAGTTGAAAACCTTTTCCACTTCTGATTATCATTTTTTATAAAAGTACGTTTTTTTTAATTGAAAAAAAAGTAGCATTATTATTTAAATTGCTATTCGTTAAAGATTGTATTCGTATTTTTTTCCTTCAAATTTTGTGTTTTACGTTGGTTGCTTTTTATTTTATAATTTTATTACCGGCGTTGAACAGCCGGCCCAATTTTGGGTTTACGACTGCTGATGTTCAACTACGTATCCTTGTAATTTTGAACCCAATACAGAAGACAAAGGAACTCCTGGATCAAGTATTGGGGAATATTTGCCTTGGTGGAGGACTTTTTAATGGCCCACATTTGCATTAAAGGGAAAGAAAAAAAAAACGAAATTCTCCCACAGTTAGCCTGACGGCAAGGGGACTCTAACCCATAATCCGTCTACCAATGAGCACGTTTTATTTATTTATTTATTATTTTTTTTAATAATAACCGTCTTTGAACAGAACCCGGTTCACCTCATTGGGAGGCGAGCGCTCTATCCCCTGAGCCACCACGGCTCACGTTAGTTGTTAGTCATAATTTAAATATACAGTGTAACCTTTAGAAAAGACCACCTCTATGTAGCGACCTTCTCTATTAACGACCACTTTTATGAGGCACGGAATTTTTTACCATAGACTTGGTGTGAAGAAAACCTTCCAAAGAGACCATCAAAACCTCTTCTATTGACGGGACAAACCTTTGCATCAAATGCGGAAAAGATCTAACAAGGAAACACAAAAAAATATCAAAACAAAAAATATTAACAGAATAAATAAGTAGCAAATAAACGGTAAAATGTATTGAAAATATTTGTGTGAGATTTATATTTAGAGAGCTCTTTTTGACTATCTTTGGAACAACCTCTTGATGCAGAGGGCACTGAAGATGAGGTTATCAATGATTTATTTTTTAGAGTTGAAAGTTAAATTAGGAAGAAAAAAAAGTTATTCTAGAAAAAACTAAACATCTCAAACAAACCTCTCATTTCTTAAAGCTAACCAATATTTATAATAAAATTAGATGCAAACTGAAACATAATTGTTCATTTACTTAAAATTGTTCTATCATTCATAATTGGTAAATTTGTTTTTACTCTTAATTATATTAGTAGGAATCATTTTTATTGAAGCTAAATTTTACTCATCAATTCGGTTTTTATGACTCCAACACGAGTGACACTGACTGAAATTAAAAGTGTTTACAAAAAATCAAATATCAATCAATCGATAACATTTTGAAGTCAATGGAAGTTAACCCTAATAACGACCAACCTTCATTAACGATCATTTTACTGTGGAACAGAGAGTGGTGGGTCGCTCCGGAGAGGTTTCTTTGTACTTTGAAGACTATTAAATTACATAAAATAATACAAATAACTATTGAAATCTATTATTAATCATTGAGTAATTGACTAAACAAGCTAAATGGAATAAAACAGACTATACGTACAAACTTAAGTGCAAAAAGTTTTCAATTCGCATTAATATTTTCAAAGGTATGCTCAAAATTGCTAACATTATATGGCTTGGATCAATATTTCAAATACTCTCGTAGCTAAACTATTGGAGCGATATTTTCCAAATTAATGAAGAAATTATTGGAGCATAATGCATAGTTGACGACGATAAAATGAACTCGCTTTAAAATTGACGACGCATACGACCATGAAGTTTACTAAGTCTTCTTAAAATATTGTGATGCGTTTTATGCAATTTCGATGTGGTTTCCAGTTTATTTAACGCATCCCCGGTGATATATTTTAGCGTTTTAACTGCTAACATTTTATTAAGTTCCTGTAGTAATGCGTAATTAGTTGATTTTAAATGACCTTAGCAAACGATCTTAGCGCCATTTTCTTTTAACATAAAAGAATGAACACATATATATTTTCACTATCTAAAAGAGATAGGTTAAATATTATTTCTATATTTTATGCATGCCGCTCATATGAAACTATTTATTTACCTAAAAGAATTTTGATTTATTTCGTTTGATTTAGTGTTATTTTAATGTTTAAAATGGAAGAAAAGAACGCTCTTTTTTTCATTTTTTTCTTAACGATTTTGCAAGCAAACGATTTTGACTTTTATTTCTAAAAATTGTTTTTATTTAAAAAAAGGCGATATGTTTATTTTTTTACCGAGTTTATGAATTAAATTACTGGAGAAGATCAAAATTCCTTTTTAACTATTTAATAAATGCGTTGTGATTATGGATCTCTGGCATTTTTTATTGGTTACTTGATAAAGGAAAAGTCCAAATTTTCGATTTTTTTTGGACACTCCTTCTATATTTAATACTTTTTCAATTTACAAACAATTCTAAATAAGCATATATTTTTTTTGTAATTTACAGATTGTGCCCAATTTGATAGTTATGTTAAGTTACTATTTATGTTAGGGTTGCCAATTGGACACCTGCAAGTAAAAGCGTGGCTTTGTTTACATTAGCAGCTGTTCTTTCCATTCTATTTTCACAAAGCAGCATCTTTAATGTTCGTTAACTCATCAGTTGCTTTTATTTTCAGCCGATTACTCAAAAACTCGACAGTATTTAAACAATTAATGTTGTTTTGATTACACGTATCACTTCCTTTTTTTCTTTTGCATTTATAACTTTCGAATAATGAACTTCAGCTTTTAGGAATTTTTTTCTTTTGTTCAATGTAACAAAAAAAGGATGTCATTCATTATAAATATTCTTGTATTTCCTTTAACTTTGTAATATCTTTCAAATCTTTAGAAATGGAAAATCTTTAGAAAAAAAAAAAAAAAACTTCTCAGAAATTTTTGATTGTGCTTGTCTAAAATGCACCCCATTGCTTACAATATTAAAAAATTATTTTAAATTAGAAAACCCTTTTCGATTTATAATTAGCATTTTTCATAAAAATACGTTTTTTTTAATTAAAAAAAAGTATTATTATTATTTAAATTGTTATTCGTTACAGACTGGATTTGTATTTTTTTCCTTCAAATTTTGTGTTTCACGTTGGTTGCTTTTTATTTTATAATTTTATTACCGTCGTTCAACAGCCGGCCAAATTTTTGGTTTACGACTGCTAATGTTCAACTCCGTATCCTTGTAATTTTGAACCCAATACGGAAGACAAAGGAACTCCTGGATCAAATATTGGGGAATATTTACCTTGGTTACTTTTAATGGAACTAACCCACATTTGCATTAAAGGGAAAGGAAAAAAAAAACGAAATCCTCCCACGGTTAGCCTGACGGCAGGAGGACTCTATCCCATGATCCGTCTACCACTGAGAATATTTTACATTAGCACTGCGGTCGGTGCGAGCCGGGTGCGGAATTCGAATAAACCAGTCTTTGCCGGAATTCGAAAGCGGTTCACCTCATTGGGAGACGAGCGCTCTTTCCCCTAAACCACCACGTCTCACGTTTTTTTTTTTTTTTTTTTTTTTTTTTTTTTTTTTTTTTTTTTTTTTTTTTTTTTTTTTTTTTNACTCATGTTCACCTGCGTAGCCTTGTAATTTTGAACCCAATACAGAAGACAAGGGAACTTCTGGATCAAGTACTGGGAGAAATTTGCTTTCGTAGAGGACTTTTTGATGCAACTAACCCGCATTTGCGTTACATGGAGAGGAAGACCACGAGAATTTCCCACGGTTAACCTGGTGGCAAGGGGACTCTAGCCCATGATCCGTCTACCATTGAGGATATTTCAAGTCAGCACTGTGGTCGGTGTAAGCTGGATGCGAAATTCGTATCGACCAGCCACCGCTGAGATTCGAACCCGGTTCACCTCATTGGGAGGCGAGCGCTCTATCCCCTGAGCCACCATGGCTCACGATAGTTGTTTGTCATAATTTAAATATACAGTGAAACCTTTAGAAATGACCACCTCTATGTAGCGACCTCCTCTATTACGACCACTTTTATGAGACACGGAATTTTTTGCCATTAAACTTGGTGTGAAGAAAACCTTCCAAAGAGACCATCAAAACCTCTCCTATCGACGGGACACACCTCTGCATCAAATGTGGAAAAGGTCTAACAAGGAAACACGAAAAAATATCAAAACAAAAAATATTAACCAAACAAATAAGTAGCAAATAAACGTTAAAATGTATTCAAAATATTTGTGTGAGATTTATATTTAGAGAGCTCTTTTTGACTATCTTTGGAACAACCTCTTGATGCAGAGGGCACTGAAGATGAGGTTATCAATGATTTTTTTTTTAGAGTTGAAAGTTAAATTAGGAAGAAAAAAAAGTTATTCTAGAAAAAACTGAGCATCTCAAACAAACCTCTCATTTCTTAAAGCTAACCAATTTTTATAATGAAATTAGATGCAAACTGAAACATAATTGTTCATTTATTTAAAATAGTTCTATCAGTCATAATTGGTAAATTTGTTTTTACTCATAATTACATTAGTAGGGATCATTTTTATTGAAGCTAAATTTTACTCATCAATTCGGTTTTTGACTAAAACACGAGGGACACTGACTGAAATTAAAAGTGTTTACAAAAAATCAAATATCAATCAATCGATAACATTTTGAAGTCAATGGAAGTTAACCCTAATAACGACCAACCTTCATTAACGATCATTTTACTGTGGAACAGAGAGTGGTGGGTCGCTCCGGAGAGGTTTCTTTGTACTTTGAAGACTATTAAATTACATAAAATAATACAAATAACTATTGAAATCTATTATTAATCATTGAGTAATTGACTAAACAAGCTAAATGGAATAAAACAGACTATACGTACAAACTTAAGTGCAAAAAGTTTTCAATTCGCATTAATATTTTCAAAGGTATGCTCAAAATTGCTAACATTATATGGCTTGGATCAATATTTCAAATACTCTCGTAGCTAAACTATTGGAGCGATATTTTCCAAATTAATGAAGAAATTATTGGAGCATAATGCATAGTTGACGACGATAAAATGAACTCGCTTTAAAATTGACGACGCATACGACCATGAAGTTTACTAAGTCTTCTTAAAATATTGTGATGCGTTTTATGCAATTTCGATGTGGTTTCCAGTTTATTTAACGCATCCCCGGTGATATATTTTAGCGTTTTAACTGCTAACATTTTATTAAGTTCCTGTAGTAATGCGTAATTAGTTGATTTTAAATGACCTTAGCAAACGATCTTAGCGCCATTTTCTTTTAACATAAAAGAATGAACACATATATATTTTCACTATCTAAAAGAGATAGGTTAAATATTATTTCTATATTTTATGCATGCCGCTCATATGAAACTATTTATTTACCTAAAAGAATTTTGATTTATTTCGTTTGATTTAGTGTTATTTTAATGTTTAAAATGGAAGAAAAGAACGCTCTTTTTTTCATTTTTTTCTTAACGATTTTGCAAGCAAACGATTTTGACTTTTATTTCTAAAAATTGTTTTTATTTAAAAAAAGGCGATATGTTTATTTTTTTACCGAGTTTATGAATTAAATTACTGGAGAAGATCAAAATTCCTTTTTAACTATTTAATAAATGCGTTGTGATTATGGATCTCTGGCATTTTTTATTGGTTACTTGATAAAGGAAAAGTCCAAATTTTCGATTTTTTTTGGACACTCCTTCTATATTTAATACTTTTTCAATTTACAAACAATTCTAAATAAGCATATATTTTTTTTGTAATTTACAGATTGTGCCCAATTTGATAGTTATGTTAAGTTACTATTTATGTTAGGGTTGCCAATTGGACACCTGCAAGTAAAAGCGTGGTTTTGTTTACATTAGCAGCTGTTCTTTCCATTCTATTTCGAGTTAGCTTACCCCGTCAAGTATCAATTCTCATAAGTGATACATTCTATAATCCTTCACAAAATTCTTTCACAATGATTTCAATTCTTGACCATCTATTTCTTATTTAACACAAGGCTCGAAGCCATGTAGAACATAAAGAAACTAATTATCCATCGAAGTTGCCAGGTGCGCAAAATAAAAATATATCTCTTGTTACAGTAAAATACATAAACAAATAATAAATCTAAGAAGGAATTATATTTTAACAAATTCAATACGCTTGACGGCACTTTATCTAATTAACTGCAAGTTAATTAGCATTCTAATTCATGTGGAGAAACTTAACTCAACTTTGACAAGCCATTTTGTTTATTTTGACGATCAGCGGGCGCTGACGTCATAGTTCACATGTGTGGGTATGATTGATCTTCTTCTTCTCGAAGTGCAAGTACCCAATTGAAAGATCAAAGTTGAACTATAAAACATGAATAATAATATATAAATATCATAAAAAATGCATCCATTATATAAAACATTAATTCGTTATTAAATTGTGTGGAAAGTATTAAGAAAATAGTGTAGAAGCACAAATTATTTTTATAAATTAATAATTTCTTGAAAAAAACGTATCGGAATCAGTGATTGAATTTTTTAGAGCACTTAAAGATGTTCGGCGTAAGGCAAAAATTTTACACTTAGCACGTAATAAGAATTATAACTAAAAATATAGAAACTGATACATCCAATGGGGCAATACAGACCCTCGACTCTGAAATACGATATCTGCTCTCGACTCGTGCCGACCACAGTGCAGACGTAAAACATCCTCAGTGTTGGATGGATCATTGGTTAGTTAGAATCTTCTTGCCGTCGGGCTAAACATGTGAGGTTTTTCTAGGTATTCCACACCATGTAACGTAGATGCGAGTTAGTTCCATCGAAACGTTCTCCACGAAGGTGAGTTTGTCCCAATGTTTGATCTAGGAATTTCCTTCTCTTCTTCTGGGTACTTTCCTCCTGGCTCCCCCTTTCCCTTGTCTTTTGGGTTGGTTTCGAAATTACGAGGCTACTGTCTTGAATATGGATTAATGTAAACACAAAAATGTGTCATTTGTAGAAATCCCGTGAGGAACTGAAATAAAACTGGAATTTCGTAACTACTGAGAAACAGGAGGTTGCTCATTAAAGTAAACGGCAGAAAAATAATTAGAAGATCAGTTAATTTTTAAAAAATAATTTGGTTTTATTTTTCTTCAAGAATAACAGCCGGAAGCTTTGTGGTTTTTTCAGATGGTAGTTGCATTTTAGAAACATCATGTGTTGACATCATTAGTGCAAGAAGAATGATAAATTCTGTCTGCAGTGATCTTATAAACGATTAAAAATCGTATTGTCATCATGAGGAGAAATTCTATGTGATGATTAAAGAACGATAAATTCTACCATCAGGGATCAAGAAAAGATTAAAGATTGCATTCTGATCATGACAATAAATTCTATGTCATGAATAAAGAACTATAAATTCTGCCAACAGTGATCAAGGAAAGATTAAAGCTTGTATTCTGATCATGACAATAAATTCTAATTGGATATTAAAGAATGATAAATTCTACTGGTCGTGATGAAGAAAAGATTGATTAGTTGTAAAAAGAACGGATGGAAATTCTGATTGTGCAATATTTCACCACACGAAGTCCAACGAGTTAGTAAAAACGTAGTTAAGTCATTTAACATTTTAAACAACTTAAACTAAAGAGTTAAAAGAAAACATTTTATTTTTTTTTAAATACGCAGGTTGTTGTCCTCGCTTATACATTCACTATTTGGCGTGGACCTTCATCCCTGCAATAAATAAATATTTGAAATAAATAAAATAGTAATTTAATAAAAATAACTACAATTAAAAATTTATACATTTTTGACGAACTATTCTTACTGGTCTAGTGAGTTCAGAATATGTTCTAGTTGAGTTAAACATCTTAATGATGAGTCCACGAACAAAAAAGGCGAAATGGTTGAGAGAATTTTAATCACAGGCTATTCGAATGAGTGCATTGAAGTCTGTTTGTCATGGGCGCTAATCAATTACGGGAAGTAACATTACCAAATGTCATCTAATTTTCTTCTATGGACTGGCAAATACGAACTAATACGAAATGATCCATGGAAATTGGATAGATTAGTTGATTTCATTTGGAATTTCAGGATTTCATTGAATTTTCTTCTATAGACTGGCAAATACGAACTAATACGAAATGATCCATGGAAATTGGATAGATTAGTTGATTTCATTTGGAATTTCAGGATTTCATTGAATTTTCTTCTACAGACTGGCAAATATGAACTAATACGAAAGGATCCATGAAATTTGAATAGACTAGTTGATTTCATTTGGAATTTAAGGATTTCAGCTAATTTTCTTCGATAGACTGGCAAATACGAACTAATACGAAAGGATCCTTGAAAATTGAATAGATTAGTTGATTTCATTTGGAATTTCATCTAATTTTCTTCCATAGATTGGCAAATACGCACTAATACGAAAGGATGCATGAAAATTGAATAGATTAGTTGATTTAATTTGGAATTTCATCTAATTTTCTTCCATAGACTGGCAAATACGCACTAATACGAAAGGATGCATGAAAATTGAATAAATTAGGTTATTTAATTTGGAATTTCAGAATTTCATCGAATTTTCTTCTACAGACTGGCAAATACGAACTAATACAAAAGGATCTATGAAAATTGAATATATTACTTGATTTCATTTGTAGTTCCTTTAAATGTTTAAAATGGAACTAATAAAATGGTAAATTATGGGTATTTATCGGTTATAGGGATCATGATTCGCCCAACAAGAAAGAAGAACGCTAGATTCGGTTTTACTCAGGTGTCATCGGCTACCGTTTATAAAAAATAGATGTATCAAATACGACATTATCGCGATCATTAACGGCGGCAATAAATATAGAATACGATAATACCAAAATTCAGAACCCGCGCTTTGTAATCGCCACCTCGCCAAATTTGATAAAATCGTAAATTTGGCGAATAAAATTGTGTTTTGGCGAATGATTTTTTTAAACTGAGAAGAATAACATATATTTAACACTCGATCCTCAAAATTACGTCAAAATGAATTTTTCTAAACATATCAGTACTTTTAATTCATTTGCAGTAATTTTCGGTAGGTGCTCCGCATAACCAATTAGAATTTGGTCCAAATAATAAAAGCCTGAAACCAACTGCAGTAAAATAGTTTTCTATGGGGAAAGAATTAATCATAAAAAAAGGTTAAAATTTGCATTTGGCGAAGAATTTCGAAAATTGGCGAATACTTTTGTTATTTGGCTAATTTACTGACTACTAACTTGAAATCCCTATCGCGGTCCCTACTCCCTACATATTCATTATTAACGGCAACATTAATTTTTTAATGCGATGATAACATGATTATTATTCATAACTATAATTACTGAATACGTTAATATCACGATCATTATCGATTCCATAACTATCAAAAAGATAGTATCGCGAATGTTAATAATAGGGTTATATTGCGAGTGTTGATACATTTTATTCAGATTGCGTTTCTTATAATCGCTTTACTGTGTTTCTAATAATATCAAATTGTGTTTCTAATAATCTCAGATTGTGTTTCTAATCTCAGATTGTGTTTCTAATAATCTCAGATTGTGTTTCTAATAATCTCAGATTGTGTTTCTAATATTCTCAGATTGAGTTTCTAATAATCTCAGATTGTGTTTCTAATAATCTCAGATTGTGCTTCTAATAATCTCAGATTGTGTTTCTAATAATCGCTTTACTGTGTTTCTAACAATCTCAGACTGTGTTTTTAAAGATCGCTTTACTGTGTATCGAATAATCTCCGATTGTGTTTCGAATAATCACTTTACAATTCCTTCGGCAATCCAATGGGCACCTAAGTTTTCTGTTTCATCCCTCTGAATTGTAATTCGCCAGATTTCTGCAATGGTTTTGCTGTTTCTTCGCTTAAATGTAAATTTTGCGTCCTCTTGCTTCACTTCTGTCTTTTTGCTTTCTTTCTTTTTATTTATTTATTTATTTTTTGACTAAGATTTAAAAACTAATGTTAGTGTATATCAAAGGTTTGCTGTATAATGTTACAATACAGCAAAATAAACAATTTGTTACCCAAAAGGTGTCTTGTTGAGCATTATTTATTCATTTAATTTTAAAAAAGAAAAATAACCTTAAATTTAGAACTGTTGCATAACTACCACTATAAATATTAAATACCAATTCACTAGTATATAAGACATGTTAACTTGAATCTATCTCGATGACTTCGTATCTTCTGAAGATGAAATTAAAATATCACCCATGGGATCGATACCCTGGCAAATACTGTATCAGTCAGTTCTATCTTGACCTAACTTTTGATAGAAGAAGGTTGACATAGCCTTAAACTATATCTTCTCAGAACTATATTCTCTTATTTGAAGTAGGAACGTACTGTATTTGCATTGGACTAGAGCTGCACAATGGGCTACAGGCGACGATCTGGGAAATATTCCCGAAGATGATCCGAAGACATACTATTACAATCTTTATCCTCTTCTTCAGCAAACGATTTTATAAATTAAGGGAAAATGTGAAATCGTTTTCTGCAAAAAAATAAAGCAAGAACATATTGCTCTATTAGTGAGTTGAAATCTAACTTTATTTCTTATGGGAAAATTATAGTCTTAAACTATATCTCCTCAGACCCCCCCCCCCTTATTTGAAGTAGGAACGTAATTTATTTGCATTGCACTAGAGCTGCACAATGGGCTATAGACGACGGTCTGGGAAATATCCCCGAAGTTGATCCGATTGCAATTTTGATCCTCTTCTTTAGAAAACGATTTTATAACTTGAGAGAAAATGTAAAATCGTTTTCTGCAACAAAAAAAAAAATTAAAGCAAGAACATTTTGTTCAATTAGTGAGTTGAAATCTAACTTTATTTCTTATGGAAAAATGAAATTTTTTTTCTTCATCTTTTAACATTTGGGGACAGAGACAATGTGATTTTAATTTGCCGACAAAGATCAGGTCGGTAAGTGAATATATTTTGTCCCAAATGGTGGAAATTTCAACCTCTAACCTAACGACTTACTCCAAAAGCGTTTCCGATCGCCGTCTCCAACAGAGCAAAACCTTCTTCTTCGTCTCCCAACCATCAATGATGTAGAAATCAATGGATGCGCATGCGCTAAAGCAATCCCGCCAACATAATCCGAAAGTGGGGGTGGAATAAAATCTGCATTTCTTTGCTTTTCTCCTCTTCCCTTTCAAGACCAAACATTTTTTTATTATTATTATTTTGTTCATCCTTAAAGCAAAAGATTTTTTATTCTTTTTCGTTCCACAACAGTTTTTTTTTCTCTCTGTTTTTATTCCTGAAGTCAATAATATGCAGAGAGTTGTGGTGCCAAATATCTTTTTCATTCATGATGTCCAAAGATGGTTCCTGTTACGCCTTCTTGTTCTATTCCATTCGAACTATTTTCTTATTCAAATATCTGAGGGTTTTAGTATTTGAACTTAGGGTGGGCCGGAGTATAACGAAATATTACACATATGTAAAAATATATGAAAAAAAGAAGAAGAAATATGTATTATTCAACATATTAATGTTCAGAATTACGTAAAATAATATGCAATCATTGCAGTTCGAAATGTAAGGTATAAAATTTTTTTAATCATATTAAAGTTTGTATTTTGCTATATAGAATTACGTGCTTTAAGATGATGCTAAAAAATTGTATACTTTACCATTCAAAATTTCTTTGATTATTACTTAATGAATTAATTAAAAAAAATAACGAATATTTACTAGAATTTATTTTTGCATCGAATTTTCTTTTGGCAAACCAATTTTATAATCGTGTGCAAAAAATTTTCACTTCGTTTAAAAAGTTCGAAAAAAACTTAAATTAACATTAAGGGGTCCGAACTTTGAACCCTTGTTCTAAGCAAACTATCGGAACCGTATTTATTAGACAGCAAATACTCCCTATATAATTGGGGTCAAAAATCCGAATCCGTCGAAATTTTTTTTTATTCAGAGAAAATACGTCTTTGTGTCTGACTTTGTAACTGAAAATATATTATTATAAATATATATTTGTAACTGATAGTTTATTTGAGGTCACCCTTCGAACCATTGAGATTGAGAAAGTGAAAATCTGATCATCAGATCAAATGTTATTCAGAAGACTCCCTTTAGAAGAGTAGAAGATCCAGAAGAAGAACCTATTTAGATTCGTTATTACCTTTTTCAAACCCAAATATATTAATTTTGTCGGGTTTACAATAATCAAAAATTGACACAGATAAAATTTGTTAAAATGTTTGATAACTGTTAGACCTTGCTTTTTAAATTGAATCAAACCCAAGTTTTTCATTGAAATAGAGAGGGTTTGTTTAATCAAATTAATTCTTAGTTTTCAAATATTTCTCGTTTTAAATCATATCCTTATATTTCAATGTAATTTTTTAAAACTATTTAGTTACGTGAATCAATGATATTAATATTTGTTTATGAATAGTATGGTGACAATTTTTTTTAAAAAAGTGAAGCTATTTACGATCATTCAATATCTTCTATGAGTTTAAACAGTGGTTAATATATAAATTTACATTTAGAAGTATTATTAAGTTAGAATATAAACTTATATTTTTGTCTAATATACTGTGATATAAGTATTTTATTCTTATTTTTAAGTAACTGAAGCTGTCGTGGCACTCTTTGTTTAAAGCCTATCCACCGCGACAAGGTGGTGCCACATCGGATAGGGTCGGTTTTTAATTGTCCTGCCAAAAACCGTATAAAAAGCAGATAGTGATTCGATTTTTAATTGTCCTTCGGCCAAAAATCGTGTAAAATGCAAGCAATATTTTGATTTTTAATTGTCTTAAAGCCAAAAATCACAGAAAAAGCAACTGCAAGGAAAGGTCCGGACACAGCGTAACCCTCAGAACATGCTGATGCTACTTATCCGGACACTCAGAGAGATTAAATCAATCTCTCTGGGCCATACAGAACAATTACTCTGTCTGGCTCAGAAAATCCAATTGCAACTGAACAAGGTTCAGCGTGACCAACGCTGTGCATTGAACAGCAATTGAGTTTGGAAAAGAACTTGCAGATCTTTCTAAACCACTTCATAATGCCAGTGGGTATTTAAAACGCTTTTTTTGAAAAGAGCTTAATAAGAACAAGTTGATCGCACCACTATCAAAATGGAAATGACTGAAACAAAGCAATGTTTCGTTATTAATCTTGTAACAATTAAATTAGAGTATTGTTGGTAAGGAAATTAGGAAGTTTTTTTGTATTTAAACAACAAATGTAAACAATGAGAAAGCTAATTGTTGAAATGAACTGTAAGTTAAAATTGTTTTATTGTTGAGCACAAGCTTGGTGTGCAGATGATCAGTTCCAATGAAACGGGAAAACACTTTTAAAAATGTCACACTTAGATAAGAATAAGCGTTCGGGATATAATTTTTTTAATACGTACAATAAAAACCCGATGTAACGAAAACAGCATACAACGATAAATCCATTATTGTCACTATTCCAATAATCCACTAGTTTCCGTCAAAATATTAGTATTAAAGATACAAAAACTGTATATTTATGACAAGATAGCCCACTTTCGCGCGACTAACTTTTTTAGGGTTTTCTGTCGTTTATGTGAACAAGCCTATACGAAAAAGGGGAAAATGTGGAAGACATCTTTATTTCTTTTTAAAAATATTGATTATTTATTTATTTGAAAAATTAAAATAGGGGTGGAATAAAATTTGCATTTCTTTGCTTTTCTCCTCTTCCTTTTCGAGACCAAACGTTTTTTATTTTACTTTGTTCTAACTTAAAGCAAAAGATTTTTATTCTTTTCCGTTTTACTGAAATTTTTTTTACTCTCTTTTTCTTTTTTAAGTCAATATGCAGAGAGTTGTGGTGCCAAATATCGTTTTCATTCATGAGGGATAAAGATGGTTTTAATTTAATTTATGGAAACATGTTAACCTTTTGCCTAAGGCGCCTGATAGTACCTGCTATCTGGACCATCAGTTGTACCAGCAGTAAACAAAAGGTTAAAGAGTACAGTCACACATGGTTTGAAAAAATCAGTGTCAGTCAGAGAAAAAAATAACAAACGATCGTTTGGTAGCCCGACGACCTATGCACGAATTCGAGCACTTTACGGTAGAACAGTTTAGCGAGTACCGAAACCGCGTACCCTCGGTCTCTAAGCAGACTGATCTAAGTAATCACCCTCCCCCTTACTGACCGCAGCCAGTGATGCTTGACTTCGGTGTTCTACTGAGAACCGTGTCTTTGCGATCAGCCCACTACGGGGCCAAGAAAAAGACGGGGAAAGATCACTTGGTATTAGATTTAAAGAAGTTGTAAAATGACCATTTAAAGCCCTCATTTCTCGAGTGACACTAATTACGCAAATGCGGGTTAGTTCCACCAAAAAGTCCTCCACGAAGGCAAATTTCTCCTAATACTTAATCCAGGAGTTCCCTTGTCTTCTGGATTGAGTTCAAAAGTCTGGCTGCGGAGTTGAGTATTGCGGGACAACCCCAACAATTGGGTCCGCTGTGCAACGACGGTTATGAAATTAAAATAAGACGTGAGACAGAAAAACCACCTTAATGACGACATTCCTGGTAAATTAAACTAGCAGACTCATTTATATTCTTTCTTAAAATGACCCCTACTGGCAACTTTAGCTAAGCTTTGGAAAATATATAAGAGAGTCCCTCTAATAAAACTCATCTTAAGATCAATTACTATCAGTTTTAAGGACATTGCGTGAGGCTTTCTTCTTCAATTTTATCCTAAGTAGAAATTAACCTTTCGTGACAAACGATGAGCTCTGTCTTCTTTTAGCAAACGATAAAATAAAAAAAAATAGCAAACGATAAAAAAAAAAGAAGAATTAGAAAAAACGGACATTTTGTGAAGAAACTTATGTCACTGATGTTAAGGAAAATGTATTTTTAATAGAAACAGTTTACAATTTATTTTCTACATCGAAGGGTTCTTTTGATGTTTGGAAACAATAGGAAATTCAGGCGTTCTTTTTCATTTTTTGACTTTTATGTCTAAATTCAGTATACATATAATAACTGATGATTTGTTCGATAAAGACTGCGAATAAACTTTTTTTTTCTTCGTCTTAACCATATGGCATGTGTAACCTAGCTTTGACCTTTTACATAAATACTATTCCTTTTTTCTTTTATAAAACACTTTATCGTTTGCTTAAAATAACTTTTTCAGAAGAGAAGAAATACTCGCACAGTTTAATAGCGGTTACGTTCTATCATATTTGATTCGGTTAGCAAAAATTGGCATTTTAATGTTGCCATCAAAGGATCTCAAATCACAAAAGACTGGGGGAGAAAAATGCGAAAATGTTACTCTGAAATAAATGCTTTAAACCGGTTTAGGTCTTAAATTTTTCTTTTTCTTCCGCTTTTAAAATTTTAATTTTATTTTAGTGTTTTATTCTTCTTAGTTTTGGTCTGTTAGTTTAATTCTATAAGTGGTCAAAATTTTGATCAGCAATCCTTGCACCATTTAGAAATGCTTTAAAAATTTATATTCGTATTAGACTGTGGTTAAAATGTAAGCAAACTAACTAATCAGAAAGTGGTCGGTTAAAACTTTAACAATAATGCCACATTTCTGTTTATATTTTATAACCAAAGTTGAACAGCCGACCCAATTTAGGGTTTACGACTAAATGTGAGCCTGCGGCCCTTCTTACGAAAAAGGCTATTCACCGATTTAATAAAAATAAATAAATAGGGAGATTTTACCCGTGTAGTAAATGGTGACTGATGCACGTTAAATTTGTCGAGTCCCAAAGTCCTCCATGTTCTCATAAATCAATACCTCTGGGGGTACTGATGCAGGAGTTGCCTTGTCTTCAGGATTGGTTCAAAAATTACAAGGCTACGGAGTTGAACATTAGTAGTCGTAAACCCAAAAATGGGATCGGCTGTTCAACGATGGATATAAAATAAAATAAAATAAAATATAAAAAATATGGAGATTTCACAAATTTGCGTTAGCTTTCGTACGCAAGATTTCAAATAATTGCGCATGAGCATTTCAAGTGCGCATGCGTCAGTTCTGATTAAATACACGTACGAACGTGAAAAAATATCTTAACTTACGTAAGTGAAAAGTAGAGATTTTGAAAAATTCCGTAAGTTAAAAACGCTAACGTAGTGGAATATCATTTTAACTTCGACTGCAAAATCAAAACAAACATTTACAATGGACGTAGACTAACTCTTTAAAGATGTGGCATACGATTTAAAATGGTTTGCTCTACGTAAAACTGTGGTTCTGTAGGCAGAGAAATTTGGCAGATTTATAGACTTTAATAAATTCAGCGATAAAGAATGCAGCTCTCTCTTTCTCGCATGCCTGTGAAGGCAGAGGGGTGCGATTGAAATGTTATTCAGTGGCGCCATCTATGGCCAAGAATTCGACTTCTGCCACACCCATACGTCACACCCCTTTATAGCGCAGACCCATTCATACATCCATTCATTCATCCACAGATCTTAATTTTGACCTGAATCAGAGAACGATCGATCTCCAACCCAGTACCCCCAGAGGTAATGATTTGTTATGAGAACATGGAGGACTTTGCGGCTCGATAGATTTAATGTGCACCAGTCTCCATTAACTACATGGGGAGTCTTCGTGGATTTTTTTTAAAAAGTGCTTAATTTTCCCATTTCGAAAATAAGATTTTTTCTTTACCATGTCTATTTTCGCCACGTATTATCAGGGATCTGTTTAGAAGAAATTTGGGTCCGTTAACGGACCCTTTATAAAATATCTTTTCATAAAAACGGACCCTTCACAAATTTGTTTATCTTCATTATTGTTTTGTTAATCGAATAAACTCTTCCCGGTAGCGGGGGGAGGGGATAAAGATGGATGTTAATGAATTAAGTTTTGTCTTCGGCAAACGCTTCTTCCATTATTCGTCCGAAATGAATATTCTGCTTTCATCAGTATAGGCTAAATACCAAATATTTGTATGTTGCATCTCTAATTTAGAAGCAGCAATTGCTGTTTATTTTTGAAAATTTAAATTTTTTTATTATAATATTACAGTGTTGAGCATCATGTTGTATCTATTTACAATTTAAAAACTCATAGAAAAAAATTTTTTTTTGCATTAAACGGACCCTATTTACTCAAATTCATAAAAGCAAGACCCTGGTTGAAAGAATGTGACTTTACAAGTAATTTTTTCACAATTTTACAAAAACAGGACCTTTCACAAAATGTCTGGACAGACCCCTGATTATACAAAATCGCAGTTTTTCACATTGTTCTATTCAACGATTTCTATCATACATCTATAATTATTTTTCTATCGTTACTATTCATTTATCTATTTTAGAGCTCTATTCAACGTTTTCACAATTCATTCAAACACAATGCATTTCGGCGTTGAGTCGTTTCGCAGCATATGAAAGCACCAATCATTTTACATGTTTGCTGAAATACTTGCGACCCTTTAAAGGTGCTTTTTTATGGGGTGTTTTTAAAAAGTACTTAATTTTCTCTTTTAGAAAATGAGATTTTCTAATAGGGAAAATTGTCTATTGTTGCTGCGTATTATGCAAAAGTTATTATTGCTCTTTTCAATATTTTCGCAATTCATTTCGGTGCACCGTCGGCTCGCAGCGTATGAAAGCACCAATCATTTTACATATTTGCTGAAATGCTTGAGGGGCCGCATCATGTGCTTCTACTGAGCTGGGTTCGATGAGATTCTTGCACTCTCATGTGCAACTCTGCTGCATTTTGCAAACTATTCTTAATTTCAGGCTACATTTCCCCCCCTCTGAAATGGAACCGAAAAATCTCTGATCATTTTATAATGGCTAATATAATCAGAAAAGAGTTCTTTGTCAGAAACTACTTATTTTTATCATGATCATGTAAAACCATGAAAAATTATTTTGTTACTGTAGATACTGCTTAAAAATATTTTTAGTGCTTAAAAAGCTCTTAAAAGGTGCTTATTTTTTGTTGAAAGATTTGGCTACGCACCCTGAATAATAATTGTCGAAACTTTTATTTAAACAGGCTTAGAAACGCCTGTTTTATCGTAGCATTACGAATTGGTCGACTAAAGAAAGTATTAAATTATAATAAAACAGTCGTTTCTGGACTTTTTAGAATGTAATTTCCGTTAATTAGGGATAATCTTTTATTCCATCAGTTGTTATGTTATAAAATAAAATTTAATTTTAAATGAAATAACCTTAGCTATAATCGTTAATTTAAAAAAACGTTGGCTCCTAGTACTAAGAGGCTAGGAGCCATCCCCTCTGCAGAGGATCAAAATTGCAATGGCATGTCTTCGGATCATTTTCAGGGGTGCTTCCTAGACCGTCGCCAATAGCCCATTGTGCGGCTTTAGTGCGACGTCAATAAAGTACGTAAGTACATAAAAAAAAAACTATCTCCTTTTCTTTGTAAGCATTTAATTAAAAATAATATTTTGAGTGAATCAACTACTGATTTCGTAGCTCTGATTCAAACAATATTAAGGAAGCTATTAAATATGTGAATCGATTCTATTCTTTTTTAGTCTGAAGTTAGTTAAGTAAATTCTTCTTATTTCCATAAATGGGAATAAATTAAATTCAACACTTAAATTGAAACGTCAATTGCATCAATCTCAATTAAAATTTCCTAAACTAATTCTCTAACTATTAAAAGTCAGCGTTGCTAACACAAATATCATCTTAGTTTTTTGCAACCCCTGAAAAAAAAATCGCTAATCGGAAATAAATGTTGTATTTTAATTAAAACTTCTCTCACCGCGGGCTTCCATTTAAACTATCATTTTGTTCATTATTTTGTCCACACTTGTAACAAAAAGCTATTTTATTTAATCTCGGCAGGTGCAAAAAAAAGTCATTATCCTACTTACACTAAAAAACGGGAGCACATCTCATATCTTTAAAAGATCGTAAATCGTAATAAAAAAAATAAAAAAAGAAGACTAAATAGTCTGATATTGTTTTCGTTGATGGCAATAGCCTTCTACTGCTAAGTGACAAATTGCATAATTTAGCTTTCAGCGCATAAGAGTAGCTACTACGATTATCTGTGATAGTGGGGAAAAAATGCCGAAAAAATAAGAACTTTCTAAATAAATATTTATTTAAATTATACAAATAAAACTGTTTTATTTTAAATTAATAAGGGCAGACGCATCTTTTTATCTCATTTCATATTTAAATGGTTATCTTCAATTTTCAAGAGCCACTTTTTTTTCTCATTTGAGTACTTTATTAAAACATATTTACTGAACTAAATTCCCATAGAGGGCCAGGCCCTACTGTGCCCATCTCAGTTTTCTTGACCTTGGGCTCTGGGGTGCAGGAGCAGATGTTCCGGTCAGGTGGTCAACCGAAGGCGGAACCCTCATTGTTTAGTTCCCAAGCATGCTCAGTACTCATTTATCGACCCACTGAAGGGATGAAAGGCTGAGTCAACCTTGACCGGCCTGAGGATCGAACCTAGGACCTGTGGCACGGGAGCACGAAGCGCTACCACTCACCCACGCGCGTCAAAATATTTACTAGTATATTTTTCAAATTAAAAAAAAATTATATATACTAGTAAAATATTTACTAGTATATATATATATATATATTTTAATTTGAAAGATTTCGAATTAAAGTTATAAATTTAATAAAAGTTTTGTCCAAAAAATTGAGTTTAAACTGAAATTTAGATAAAAAAAGTCTGAAAATTTTATGAAACTCAATTTTTATAATATACAGTCTGCGAAAAAAATAATTAACCCTGAACAACACCCTGAATAATTTTTGACCAGATGATCAGATTTTCACGATGATCAGATTAAATTCAAATTAAATTCTGTTTGTTGCTTGCTGGAGCAGACGATGAAGACGTATTTTTTCCCGATGGTTTTGGAAGGAGGCAGGCCTCAATCTGAAGTTAGGTGAGCGGTGGTCAAAAACTTGAACCCTTAACTTTAATTTTGCTTATTTCGCATGTTTCAAGAACTGTTGTTGTAAGCCATTAAGGCAAAGGGAGCGATTGTTCTTGTTCTCCAGTGGCGCCATCTATGGCCAAGAATTCGACTTCTACAGCACTCATACGTCACACCCGTTTACAGGGCGAACCCTTGCATACATCTATTCATTCCTCCACAGATCATCATTTTAACCTGAATCAGAGAACGATTAATCTCCAATTCAATACCACCAGAGGTGTAATTCGTTATGGGAGCATGGAGGACTGGGTGACTCGACAGATTTAACGTGCACCAGTCATCATTTACTACACGGGGAGGCTTCGGTTGGCTAAATTCGAACTCCCGTTTTCACGAACGAGAGTCCAGCGCCCTGCCAACCAAGTTATACTGACTTCATTTCAAGAACTAATGAAGCGATTCGAAAAAATTCATTTATCCAAAAATTCATTTAAATTCGTTATAATAATTCGTTCATATAAATCGTTCGTTGAAAATTCGTTCATATAAATTCGTTGTAAAATTCGTTTATCCAAAGATTATTCAAAGTAAAAAATAACATTCAATAATTATTTGTTATAATTTTATTGATATTTAATGACTAAAAACGAAATGGGTTGAATAGTTTCAAGTTAATCCAATTATTAAAATGTCTGACATTTAAAATTTGATTTCTCAAGAACGTGCTGTCTGATTTATAGTGATTGTCTGATTTATATTGCCTGGGTGTCGCTCATATTTTGTGATTTACACTTAAACACCTCAATATTATGTGAAAACTTGTGTACCTTACGAATTTTTCAACTATTAGTAAATGAAATTATAAATAGATATTAAATAGTTTACATTGAACTCTTTTTTAGATAAACGAATTTTGCAATTGTGTGCAAACATTTTATATTCTCTTCATTAGTTCTTGAGATGGGTCCACACATTCGACTGCTCTCCTGCCTTAAGTATTAGGACCCCGTGCGTTTTCTAGATACGTGAGTTAACGTGGTTGTGCCTCTTAATAATACACCGCAAAATTGTTCTCGTATTACCAAGACTTCTTGTTTTAAGTTTTTATTGTCTGAGCTACTTAAATATTGCAGTAGCTTTTTTTTTCCTGAAATTTTATTAAAATATATCGTGCTTTATTTAATTGTATTGAAAAACGCAAAATGAAAAACGAGTTTTTAAGTAAATTATTTTATAAAAGGCGAAGTATTGAAATCGTTTTCATACTTCAGTTGTAAACGTCCGCTTTCTGTTGAAAACCAAACGATATTTGCCTCGGATTGATTTTATTTTGAAACCGATTTATATTTTTTTATCCTTTATTTAAATTTTTTTCATTATTTATTTTAGAAATTTTGAGAATAATATTTGCCTATGCCTTCCCACACAGACTTTTTAGAATAAAAAGGACTTCTTTCTTTTTTTTCTCCTCTTCCCACTATTCATCACGTGATCAGGGGCATCTTCCTAAATTGAATTTGGTACGTTGCCGTCTGTAAATCGCCCACTCTCTGAGAAAATAAAAAAAAAGCTATTAATAAGTCTATCAGAATAAATTGAGCCGAATTCTAATTCAATTTACCGCTACCAGTTTTCTTATTTAATTTCTCTGCTTCAAATTAACGAGTGGAGAAGATGGTTAAAACAGGGGAAAAGTGTTATTGTTTTTTGCAGTTGTTATTGCAATAAAAAATCGATGCGTGCAAACAGTTAAAAAATGTTTCAAGAGGATGTTTATTTTTCTGATTATGTAATTTATTGCAAGCATTACAAAAGCTCATTTTTCGCGATTTTCGTTTTTAAGGAATTTTTTTTTCTTTTTTTTTTCTCATTCTCCAAACAAAAACTACCTACAGTCAAACTCAAATATAATGACAGAATTGTTTACTGTTATTCGAATTATTACATTGGAATATTTTTTTTCACGTTTATGAGCGAATTTTTTGAGCAAATCACGTTTATGGGCGAATTTTGTTATAATGGAATTGCTTAATGTCGATACAATAACGATTAAATTTTAATTTAAAGTCTTTCTGCTATAATTTTTATCTTATGATACGAGTGCAAATTATTTGAACAACGAATATACTTCCAACTTAAATGCGAATAGTAAACGTCCTAACATATCCTTTACCACTAAATGGTAGAAATCATTCATCTAATTATGTAGCCAATGTGTAGACCAGAGGTCGCCAAAGTGGTCTATATAGACCCCCAAGGGTCTATTTAACAAAAGCAGGGGTCGATCTNAATGACAGAATTGTTTACTGTTATTCGAATTATTACATTGGAATATTTTTTTTTCACGTTTATGAGCGAATTTTTTGAGCAAGTCACGTTTATGAGCGAATTTTTTGAGCAAGTCACGTTTATGAGCGAATTTCGCTCATAAAAATTACGTAATTTTTATGAGCGAATTTCTTTATAATGGAATTGCTTAATGTCGATACAATAACGATTAAATTTTAATTTAAAGACTTTCTGCTATAATTTTTATCTTATGATACGAGTGCAAATTATTTGAACAACGAATATACTTCCAACTTAAATGCGAATAGTTAACGTCCTAACATATCCTTTACCACTAATGTGTAGAAATCATTCATCTAATTATGTAGCCAATGTGTAGACTATGGGGTCTAGCTTTGCGGTCCCCAAATGGTGTTCCGCGGAACCTAGGGGCCAAAGAAGTTCCAATAATTAGTACTTCTTTTAAACCAGTGATGAGTTTTGAAGTCTCCACTTGTATTAAGATCCAACCTATAATTCATAATTTATTTAATCTTTCGCTTGCCTTTATGAAATTACTTCATGTAAATGAGCATTTTTGAAAAGAAAATATAATATTTCTATTAAAAAGATGTTAAACAAATTATGAAAATGACAATCATTTATAAAATATTGCAATATTTACTATCACGTCTTTTTCAACTCAAAATAAAATAAATAATAAACAACTAAGTAAAATAGCTAAAAACAAGATAAAATAAACTACTAATAAAATAATAAACAATAACTTACAAATACAATAACTATATAATAAAATAACTATCAACGAAATTAATAACTAACTATTAAATACTGAAACTAACTTAACGAAATTAATGACTAACTATAATAACTGGGGAGATTTCCGTGGCAAAAATATTTAAAATTGAGGCGTTATAAATATTTTAAATAATGACATTAAAAAATACATTCATTATGAAATTGGAAGAATTTTTAAGCATTAATAACTTTTATTTTTTAAATGTATTATTTTTTATGTTTTTTTTTTCTTTGTACATTTTTTTTCTTCTTTTCTGTTTAATGTTACGAGACGGTATCTATTTCAATGGCGAAATTAAAAGTTCTTAAACGTATAAACGAAAAACATAATGCTTTTTATATTCACAGGAATTCTTCTAGTACATTTTATAATTCATTTGATGCCACCTTTATATTTTCTGAAGTAAAACATGGAAAATTACGTTTTCTCATTTTGTATTTAATAATAATTCTTGCCGGTGATACTTGACTACTACTGTTAAATTTTTTGCTATCAGATGAGAAGAAAATTACTTCAAATAAATATGGAAAACAATGAATGCATTGGAATAAGTTTTTAAAAAAAGCTTGTTACATGCGAAACAATTTATTTTTAAAGCGAGAAATTGATGCTGCGCCGCCATAACGTCAAAGCGGCAAGAGTCTCTTCAAAGGTGTGACCTAACCCTTCTACTCACTCTTTAGACCTGGCCTCGAACGGCTAAATACACCACAATATGCAAATTAGTTAGGTATCTTTTGTGCTTTGACGGTAACATATCTAACAATCAATATAAATAGATTCCTGAAACAGTGACATCTGAAATTCGATTGATTTCGTTAACTAAAGAAAATGGCGCTACTGTTTCCTGTAATTTATGATCCGTCAATACGAGAAAAAATTGAGAAACTATCTATAAAATGATGTTCGATTACGTACCATCCTCTGTCATGGACACCCATACATATGTAACTCTTATCTGGTCACTGGAATGTGACTGATTTATGCCACTTGTAGAAGTTGAAAAGGTTCTATTTTAGTACAGACCATTCACTAAACTGTCTGCTTGTAAATAGGTTTGCCGTTTATCAAAACTCTTGATTTACATTCATTCACTTCTTTCTAAAATATATCTTCTTGCTTTCTCCTGAAGCATCTCATTTTTTCTCATTTTTGTTTACTTTTGTGACGTTTTGTCGAAGAAAATTTGGCTGTCGACGATGAAAATTAAAATTGAAGAAAATTAGCTGAATTCGGTTAGTTAAAAGTTAGATTATAGGAAGAAGAGAAGTTAGTGATCTTATGAAAATTATTAAAACATTAATAATTAGTATATATACTAATGATATTAATAATTAGTAAGAGTACTAAAATGGTACTCAAATAAGTATTATGATAACTATCTAAATAATAATTTTTGTTCCAAAATTATTGAACCTAATCCTTATTGAGCATATTGAAATCGCTTGATTGAACTATTGAAAAAGAACTCATGCAGATAGCCATTAAAACTGTATAAATATTTGATTGACATCGATTAAGAAGTTATTTATAAGTTGTTGTTGTTTTTTGTTAAATAAACACGAAGTTTTGTTCAACTTAGTTGAAAAGTGAAATAAAAAAATAATACAAATGAAAGTAACGTATAATTTGTTTTCTAGTTCATGGATATTAAATAAAAGATCTTCTTTTATGCGAGTATGCATGTTAGATATTGATATCTAACTCCTTTCTGATAATCGTTTTACGTAATTACTATGTTTAATACACATGTGTTTTTAAAAATTCTCTTCTTCTATGGGATACCTGCAAGTGACGTAGTATCTGGTAGTACCTGGTAGTATCCTGATTGGTTGTTAAAACGTGGCTTTGTTTACGCTAGCAACTGTTCTTTCCATTCTATTTCGAGTTAACTTACCCGTCAATTCTCTTATGTGATACATTCTATAATCCTTCACAAAGATTATTTTACTATGATTTCTATTCATTCACCATATATTTATTACTTAACCCAAAGACAGGCACGGAGTTGCCAGGTACACAAAGCAAGAATATATCACATGTTACAACAAAATACATAAACCAATAATAAATCTAAGAAAGTATTTCACAACAAATTCAATGTGCGATATGGCTCTCTCTCTTTAATTAACTTCACGTTAATTAACATTCTATCTTATGTGGAAAAACTTAGTTCAACTTTGACATGGCATTTTGTTTATTGGCCATCAGCTGGTTCTGACGTCATAGGGGTGGGTATGTTTGATCTTCTCCTTCTCTAAGTGCAAGTACTCAATTGTTATACTTTATTATTAAATGCAATTTTAAATATAGTACCTTTAACCGTACATTCCAGAATTTACAATTTGAAGAATATAATTTTATGAAGTAATATTATTAATAGTTTTCGAACATTCGGTGAAAATTTTTAAGAAAGATCAAGTCGGAGTCAAGCTCTCTGAGACGAATTTTTCAACTACCGACACCACAGCTTTGGCTTTAAAAAGGGTTATAATTTAGAAACAATTGGATACCTGCAAGTTACGTCATACACACGTGGATAAATCGCTGTATTTGTTCTTAAGTTACAATTCAGCAGCCAATCAGGTTCGATACACACGCGTGACGTTTGCAGGGATCTAATCAAATCTGATCAGAAAATTTATTTAGTGTGATAATATACTAAGCTTAATATCTGTAACGTCAACACGTCATGCACAACCACGTGATTGTATACAATCATATAATTTCAGCAGTATTCTTTTTCTCTGGCTGCAAGTAGCCAATCGTAAATTTGAAGATAGAATATTTAACGTATCTCAGTTGCATAACTCCCAGTAATCACTGTTTTTCGAAAGGTAGTTTCGTTTTATATAGTTGTCAGTTTTTAGGTTTTAAATAAGTATGTTTATTTTTGCAAGATTTACGTTCAAAAAACTTTTTTAGTGTCATCTAAATTGGTTTTCATTAGTTTAAACTGTCAAAAAATTAAATTTTAAAATGTCTAAAAACCGACAAATGTGTAGTTTTTTAATCTGACGGTCAAGGATAGAGAGTTCGCCTTCCAATGAGGTGAGCCGGGTTCGAATCCCGCATCCGGCTTGCACTGACTACAGTGCTGACGTAAGATATCCTCAGTGGTAGACGGATCATGGGTTAGAGTCCTCTTGCCATGCAACACAAATGCGGGTTAGTTCCATCAAAAAGTCCTCCACGAAGGCAATATTCTTTCTCATGAAGGCAAGACCTGCAAGGGGCTGTTACGCTGACGAAGAGGAAGAATAAAATGAGTAACATCAATTGCCGTAAAATTCTAAAATAGAATACTACAAATGACATGCAATGAGCCATGATGGCTCAGGGGATAGAGCGTTCGCCTTCAATCAGGTGAACCGGGTTCGAATCCGAGCAATGGCTTAGTCGATACGAATTCCGCATCCGGCTTGCACCGACCAGAGTGCTGACGTAAGATATCCTCAGTGGTAGACGGATCATGGGTTAGAGTCCCTTTGTCGCCAGGTTAACCATTGGAGGTCTTCGTGGTCTTCCTATCCATGTAATGCAAATGCGGGTTAGTTCCATCCAAAAGTGCTCCACGAAGGCAAATTTCTCCCAATGCTTGATCAAGGAGTTCTCTTGTCTTCTGAATTGGGTTCAAAATTACAAGGAGACGGAGTTGAACATTAGTAGTCGTAAGCCCAAAATTTGGTTCGACTGTTCAACGACGGTTATAAAATACAATAAAATCTGACGGTCAACCGCATAATTTTATTGCTTGAGCAAAACTCTATAAGAGTTGTAAAATCTCTCAATTACACTTTCTAATAAAGACTTTTTTTTTGAAAGGTCCGTCGAACGACACTCAATCATGAAAAGTCTTAAAAGTGCAAAATCTTACCAATTATCAAACCCAAGGGGAGAGGCACTTAATCAAATAAATTATCTACTTCTTCGACGTAAAAAGTGCAAAATCTTATAATTTATCAAATCCAAGAGAAGACGCACTTGATCAAATAATTATCTATTTCTTCGACGTAAAAAGTGCAAAATCTTAATAAATTATCAAACCCAAGAGAAGACGCACTTAATCAAATAATTATCTATTTCTTCGACGTAAAAAATGCAAAATCTTACAAATTATCAAATCCAAGAGAAGACGCACTTAATCAAATAATTATCTATTTCTTCGACGTAAGAAGTGCAAAATCTTATAAATTATCAAATCTAAGAGAAGACGCACTTAATCAAATAATTGTCTATTTTTTGGGCGTAAAAAGTGCAAAATCTTATAAATTATCAAATCCGAGAGAAGACGCATTTAATCAAATAATTATCTATTTCTTCTACGTAAATGATTTTTTTCCCCATTTGTTTCGAAATGAAACATTTTTTTTTCCTCTAAAAAAAGTAAACAGTTCTCTGACTAATTTTACAATTGCGTGACTGCTTTTTCTGTTGGGTGAATCATGAATGAATTATAAGGAATCGAAATATGAATAGATAGGGATAGCATTTGCCATTCTAAAGCGTGACCTGTGTGTTTACTTTTTGAAAGCGTTATAAGCAGAACCGTGAAGAGGATGTTTCCTATCTTTGCTGAAATATTCCTATCGGTGCTGTTGGTTTATAACCTTTGAAATATTTATACAGACTTAGCAACTAAATGATTTAAATCACAATAAAACTGGAAATAACTTTTCATTGTTGTCTTTAGCAATAAAACTCGAGAAACATGCATTTGAAAGTGCTTTTTTTTAAATTTTATTGTTCAAGAGCTATTCGACCGGTTTTGTTAAATTGTCTGAATTTTTTTTTCTTTTCAAATTGCGTTGTTTAAATTTTGGGTAAATATTCCGTAATTTATAATTTTTTTGATCTATGTTAAGATCAATATCGTCAAATAATTATGAGAAATAATTTTTTTGGAGGATTGTTTTTCATAAGTGTATTAGGTTTTATTGTTCGAGAACTCTTCGTCTGGTTTAGTTAAAATGTCAGAATTTTATTTTTTTTAAAATTGCGTTGTTTAAATTTTGGTAAACATTCCGTAATTTACAATTCAAAATTTTTTTGATCTATGTTAAAATCAATATCATCAAATAATTATGAGAAATAATTTTTTTGGAGGATCGTTTTTCATAAGTGTGGTGTATATTAGGTTTTGTTGTTCAAGAACTATTCAGCTGGTTTAGTTAAAATGTCAGAATTTTTTTTTTCCAAATTGCGTTGTTTAAATTTTGGTAAACATTGCGTAAGGATAATTTACAATTCAAAATTTTTTCGATCAATCTTAAAATCAATATCGTCAAATAATTATGAGAAATAATTTGCTTGGAGAATATATAGTTTTTTATAAGTGTGGCGTGTAATTTTTAAAATAGTTTTTGTAATACAAAAAGTAATTGTAACATTGTAAAGGGATTTGTTTTGAAACTTATAAGAACTAGTACACAAAAAATGTTTGATATTTTTTGAAAAAAGAAGGAAAATTTGAAAGGCAAAAAATTAATAATAAGCAATTTAATAAAATATTTTTTGGGGGGCTAAGGATTAAAGTGAATACTTACGAAATTTAAAGATATTAATTTTTAAGGAAGAAAAAATAGTGATCGATTTTCATGCAAACATCAATAACTTGAATAGTTTATCACCGAGAGAACTTAAAAAGGCAACCGAATTCTATTTGTTTCAATGAAAATTTTAGGTACTTTGGCATTGAAAGATGTTTTTATAACTGTTCAGTTTAATAAAATAATTTTTACCTTTTGAACTTTTTTATTTTGATTAGTTACACTTTTATGTTTATTTAATTTAATTATTTTAATTAACTTCCTTGGTTTTGAAAATTATTTTATTATTCGAGGATTACAACTGGTTAGCATTTCAATTTTTTTTGTAAAAAATTATGCACTATTTAAAATGCTTTAATTGAGTTTTTGAAGTAATCAAAATGTGTTTAAATTTATTAAAATCATTGCATATCTTGAAAATGATTTATTTTATGTTTTTTAGTTCGTTTTTAAACATTATGGCATGTTAAAGGGGTCTGAAACATTTTTGTGCCCGGGGGGCCCAGCATGCTTTTAACACTAAACATACCAACACTTAATCTATGCCTATTTCTACCATAGTCGGTCAAATTCTCGGACTTTATGTTTCTTGATTGAATGGAATGAAATATGGATGTTAGAAAGGAAATAAACTAAGAAAACTTTATTATAATTAAACAAAATTGTATATTGCCAATTTATATTGTATTACAATCACAAAGAATAAAAAATTTTATTTCATCGCTCAACGCATTGTTTGCATATACAGGATGTTTCCATTATACATTTTCCGCAAACATATTTCTTCCAATTATTATTATTTTTATAATTCTTATAATTAATATTATTTCTTCTAAGAACTTGTTCTGTTTTGATTGTTACGACATTTTTCTGGGTAAAAACTAACAGTTAGTTAGAAATGAAGTAAAGCTAACAAAATAAAATATAAGCTGCTTACCGAAACATTTAGTTTTTGTCACTTTTTATTACACAAAAAATGCCAATCTAAAATTTTAGGTACTCTTGGTATTTGAATTCACAGTTGTTCTGATTGAACTAACTACGCAACAGTCTTTGCAGAAATGTGCAACTCATCGAATAGCAATACGATGAACGCGCATAACATCGTAATTTCTGATCCGATAACCTTATAAAGCAATAAAATATTCTCCCGGTCAAATGAGCGGTTGTGGTAGAAGTAGGTATACAAGTGCTATTCGAAACAAACAAAATACAAAAAAAAAATATTAATAGAATATTAATTGTATATAATTGTTAGAAAAAGTCATGAAGTCAAATGTGCAGAAACGATAATATGATAAGCGCATTTTCGATGCAAAAGTTCTTATATGGTATGTTTAGTGTTAAAACTGCCCAAAACGAACTACGAATCACTGTCTATTGTTCCATCGGAGCGTTATTCTAAAGATTTCGAATATCTTGTATTCTTTTTTTTCCCCTCGTATTTTGCAATCGAAGGATTTACGTTTTCTTCTTGCATAATTTATCTATCGCGTCTATTTCCTTTCACAGTTATTATCTTTTGTTATTTGATAATTGAAAAAAATAATGCATACACGCATGCATTTTCAGATTTGCGCATATTTATACTGACCTTCGGATACTTCTATCAATTTCTTCTTTTAAGAAGAAAAAAAAATGCTATCAAGGAAATACATGATTGCAATTTATATCTTTTTGTCTGTCAGATACAATGGTGCGATTAAAAATAGTTTATGCTCATTTTTTTTTATCTTTTATTCCTGCCTAAGTATCTGTTTTGAAAAGATTAACAAATCCGGTATTTAGTGTTTATGCAAGTTTAAATTTGTTATCGTTTGTTAAGTACGAAAATATTAGCATAGCGAACGATTTTTTTTCAACATTTTTTTCTTCTTTTCCTTTTATTCGGGGATTAAAAGCATAAATTATAATTATACGTTATTTAATTTACTATGGTACTATTTATTGCAGTAGTAGTTTGGTTGCCGGGTATGATTGAGAAAAAAGTTTTGATTACGTTGAGAAAAAATTGTGGTACGATTGAGAAAAAATCACGAGTTTAAATTGGTTATCGTCTGTTAAATACGAAAATATTAGCATAGCAAACGATTTTTTTTAACATTTTTTTTCTCTTTCTTTTATTCAGGAATTAAAAGCATTAAAAGTATAAATTATAGTTATACGTTATTTAATTTACTATGGTACTATTTATTGCAGTAGTAGTTTGGTTACCGGGTATGATTGAGAAAAAAAGAACAATTAAAAGGGAGTTTTATTTAACATAATGATAGTTTCGTAACGCAAAATTTACTAATAGTTCTAATTTTAAAAATTTAGTTTACACCATTTTAATCTTGTTTTTCCTCCTTTTTCTTAGTAACCCTGGATAAATACCCCCAAATTATCGCATTTATACAGTTTTCAGTAACTTTTAAGGCAAATGACATAATTTAAGGGTGCGTAGTGTTTTTAAAAAGGGCTTAAATGCGCTTAATTTTGATTTCCGTTTTTTAAAAGTCCTTAAATGTGATTTTTTTTTATTCGGTGTTTGTAAAAGTACTTAATTTTCTATCCTTTGAAACGAGATTTTTTTCTTCGCAGTGTCGATTGTTGTTCTAAATTGCAGAAAATTCAGAATTTTCACAATTTTCTCTGCACAATTTATCAGAAACTAATTATTTTATCATGATTATGTAAAGTTTTTGAAAATGTTTTTGAATTTCATTGATTTTAGGCTTATAAATTAAAAACTTTAAACGATGGAAAAAATATTTATTACTGCACAGATCCTAATTATGATTTTTTTTTTTTTTTGGAAAGTGATTAAAATATTTTTTTTAGTGCTTAAAAGATACNATTTTTTAATTGCTTAAAAAGTACTTATTTTTTGTTGAAAAATCTGGCTACGCACCCTGAATTTGTCTTGATAATAGTTTTGAGAATAGCATAAATATCTTTAATTTACAAAAAGAAAATCTATTTACTATTTAAAATATTACAGGTAAGGAAGAAATATTCAAAATATTTATAAATACCTAATAAAAACCTTATTTTTGAGGGTCATTGTTGCTTTAAAAAATGTACGCAATGCAAGCTTAACTTTCTCGTTTTTAAAATATAGATTTTTGTAAAAATTAAAAAAAAAAGAAATAACCTTTGAATTTTCAATTAAATTTATAAATGCCTGGGTATATCTGAATTTTGGGTATTTACCTTAACCCCTTCCTTCTCCCTCCCATGAAAGTGACGGGGTGAGGTTTCGCCCTCTATTTCTCGCTCCTGTGATATTTCCGGGTTGGAGTGTTCAGTAGTAACACGCCAAAAAGAATAAAACTAATTAATTTCTTTTGCTCGGAAAACACTTTATTTCTCATTTTACACACCAGATGGCAGTACCAGGATATTTTTAAGGCAATTGTAGATAATTAGTTTATTTTAAACTAGATGTCAGCTCTAATGAAATATGTACTTTTATTTGTGATAGAAGGAAAAAATAGGCACTATTATGACCGTTTTCTTGAGAATTAACCAAGCGTTAAGGGGTTAAACTATTAACTCCTGGGTACTTCTATTATATCATAAATATATTAGTTCAACTTTTTTCTTAATTTCTAGCATATACATTCAGTTATTGTCGTCGGCCTTTAAGGTAAGGGGGTGCGATTGTTCTTGTTTTCCAGTGGCGCCATCTATGGACGAGAATTGGACTTCTGCCACACCCATACGTCACACCCGTTTATTGGGCGGACCCACTCATACATCCACAGATTGTAATTTTGACCTGAACCATAGAACGATCAATCTCCGATTCAGAACTCCCAGATTTATAATTTGTTATAGGAACATGGAGGACTTTGTGACCCAACTGATTTACCACCAGCCACCATTTACTACAAGGGGAGTCTTCGGCCTGCTGAATTAGAACTCAACGTTCTCACGAACGTAGAGCAACGGCCAATGGGAGTGAAGGGTGAATAGATGACGACCAATAGGAGGGAAGGGTGAATAGATGACGACCAATAGGAAGCCAGCTAAAATCAGCACTTGTTAAAGAGGATCGATAATGTACCCTACCGAAGTCCAGCACCCTGTAAAAGTTCTTTATAGTGTTCTATTATTTGTAGTATATAGATAATTAAAATTTCATTTTAACCCTATAATTTCAGAGGGATCAAGAAGTCATTTGAGATTTTCGTTGACTACCCTATCTAAAACAATCCAAAGATGATTGCGCTCCGGGAAAAATCCGGATTTCCGGATTTTTTGCTAAATTTCCGGATTTTTTCCGGAAATTAAAAATTCGGATTTTTTTTTTATGTTTTATTTAGAAACATTAGAATTCGAATTTATACTTGGCATCTCTTTCATTTGTATGTATTTTTTCTAGTAGAATAATAAACGTGATTAGAGATAAAAGTAAACTTTCATGTCATTTAAATTATGCTGCACATAATTTATTTAGAGTTTCATGTTTTGAAAATATCAATGATTTAAATTTATAAAGACATTAATTTTCTGAAATGCGTCATTATGATATTATTCGAGAAATTTTCAGGTTTTTTGAGTAGGGCTCACAATCACCCCTGATAATCTCAATAATCAGGGGAAAAACGGGGAAACCCCAGATTATTCTCTCTGTACCCAAAGACTGGTAATCTTATCTAAAGATAAAAGAACAAAAGAATTGAAATCGAATAATTAATGAGACGTTATTTATAGTTAGTTCTTGATAAACTGATTAAATTGTTATAATTTTTTTCCTTTTTATTTTTAACTGCCGCTTATCACTTTGAATGTAATAGATCTTGATAATTTGGAACTTGCACTTCAAGAAGAAGACGACCTCCCACACCCGCACACGTGATCTGTGACGTCAGAGGCAGCTAATCTTTATCAGCAAAATGGCGTATTAAAGTTGAGCTAAGTTTCTCTACATAAGTTAGGATGTTAATTAACGATAAGTTAATTAAATATAGAGCCGTATCGCACATCGAATTAGTTGAAATATATTTCTACTTCTTTTACTTAACTTAGATTTATTATTTTATTGTGACAGTGATATAATATTAATTTGTGTTCCTGGCAACTTCGATGCATAATTAATTTGCTTCTGTTCTACATAGCTTGAGCATGTCTTTGTGTTTAGTAAGAAATATATAGTTAAAGAATTGAAATCTTTGTGAAAGTATATAGAATGAGTAACTTAAGAGAATTGATACTTGACCAGTTTAGCTTACTCAAAATCGAATGGAAAGAACAAGTTGCTAACGTAAAGTTAATATCACGTTACGTTACGTTTTTAACGTTACGTTAACTAACGTTAAGTTAATATTTCAGCAGTAAAAAATTCTAAACTTAAAGAACTGATTGGTGATTACTTTGAGAACTTTGCTTTAGAACTATCTCAGCTAGCAGCGCCATCTTTCGACGGATTTAGTAATTTTCTAACTGGATGAGAATGAAACACAGAACAAATTTATCTTCCGTTTTTCTTGCATAAATATTTCAAACGGTCGGTATAAAGTATAACATTTGACTTACAAATAAAAATTTAAAAAAGAAGTTTGTAATTCTGAGTATAACTTAATTGCAAAATGTAGCAGAAATATTTCGTTTCTATTTTGTGAAACTTTTTCATTCGCCATATTCGTGTATTTTCAGCCATGTAAATCGTTTGTTTACACTCGTCTGCGATTCCATTGTTGCCAATATATTTTCAAAAATAAATTTGCATTTCATAAGTTAGAAACTTTAAAAAAAAATTTTTATTTATAAATGCTACTTTTATTATTATTAAGTGCAATATAATTTTGCATCAGATAGCGAATTAAATGCTTCATTGTGCTGTTCGTGTTTGAAAAATAAATCATTAAAGCTGTAATTCATATTTTTAGTGCTCTACAAATTTTTACATTTTTATTTTATTTCAATTCTTATCATACAAAAGTTGTTTTCGAAACCATTCTATAAGGGTACTGTTTCCTAACACTGAGATACATAATAAATTTAACAAACTTGTTTTTCCGAAAAAGTATTTAATATTTTGTTTTCACTCAATTAAAAACTCATTAATAAATTAAGCAAAGTATGAAACAATTGAATCTTTCTCAAATTGTTTGAGCATTGTAAACAATGACAAATCATAAAATATGATTATTTCATAATTAGTGTGATTATAATTTATCAATTAAAAATTATAATTATATATTATTACTATAATTGATACAACAGGCAGATTGATATTATGTCTTCCTTTATTTGAGGTCCCTCATTGGAAAGATGGTAAAGACACGGTTCCCAGTAGAACACCGAAGAGTCAGTATGCGGTCAGTAAGCGGTTTGATCAGCCTGCGTAGGGACCGAGGCTGCGTGGTATCGGTCCTCGTTAAACTGTTCTATTGTAAAGGGCTCAACTTAAGGTTGCAGATTTCTACAATCATTCCAAACGTAAAATTACTTTGCAATTAAAAAGCAATTAAGTTTTTATAAATTAAATTGGTAGAATTTATTGCTAGCTAATATTCTTCCTTCTGTTTAGTATAATACAAATTATAGAAAACAGAAAAAAAGGAAAGAAAACCATTAGCTACTTTAAGGTTTATGGTTTTATTAAGATGTTTGATAAAATAAAGATGCAATAATAATTTTAATTGGATGAAACTTTGATATTCTATTTTTTTTCTGTTATTTGATCAACAGCTTTCTTTAACAGGGTGCGTAGCGTTTTTAGAAAGTGCTTAAAGGTGCTTATTTTCGTTTTTTTAAAAGCCCTTAAAGGTGCTTTTTTCATTGGATGTTTTTAAAAAGTGCTTAATTTTCCCTTTCCCAAAATGAGATTTTTCCTTTACCATGTTGATTTTCGCTACGAATTGCGCAGAACGAAGCTGTTCACGTTGTTCTATTCAACGTTTTCACAATTAATTCAACCCCAATCTATTTCGGCATATCGTCAGTCCGTAGCGTATGAAAGCGCCAATCATTTTACATGTTTGATGAAATACTTGGGAAGTCCGCATGTGCGTCGCCTGAGCTGGGTTCGGTGAGATTATTGCCCTCTCATGTGCAACTCTGCTCCATTTTACAAGGTAGTCTCAATTTCAGGCTTCATTTTCCACCCTCTGATACCGAACCGAAAAATCTAGCTTTTAAAATGGATAGCATTTAAAATTGATTCAAAAATTTTGACATTTGTCAAAAACAATGCCGAAAGATTTTTTTTTTTTTGTTGACATGACGGTTAAAACCAATTAAAACCGTCATTTGTCAAAAATTTTCCAATCCTAACTAATTGTGATTTTTTTAAAGTGCTTAAAAATATTATTTAAGTGCTTAAAAGGTGCTTATTTTTTGTTGAATAATTTGGCTACGCACCCTGTATAAGAAAGTTCAAATCATCCCCTGAAATGCAAAAAGTTTGAATATACTTGTGGTAGAGACCCGACACCAAATGCATACTCCTTTTTCGTATTATTTCTCGCCGTAAAGAAATTCTCTAAAGAACGCCATCTTCGAGAAAGTAGGAATACTATTGTCATGAGAAAACAATTTAGATGCATACTAATTTTCGTAATTTCATTGTATGTAAAAAAAAAAAAAATTTTTATTACAAATCTTCATTACGAGATGAATATTCAGAGGTAAGATAAGGCTGCGTTGTGATCTGTATTTCGTGCATGAAATACTATAAAGATGCTATGTCATTCTTATTATGCATAACTCAACAGCTGAGGATGCAAGATCTGGCATTTTGTCAATATTATAAACCCTCTTTGCAAACATTAATTTCATACCAGTCAGATCATCAATATGGATTGTCGTGAATGATATGTTTGAATTACAATGCCATTTTGGCGTGTTCGAAGATAATAAAAGTCTCGCTTTATTTCATATTCTGATGATTAATTCCTTTTTCATTGTTAAACATGATATGAAATAAATAAATTATGCATGCAATAAGTGATTCGATATCATTTGAAAGTTTCCTTTGATGCATCTATAAAAATGCATCTGCCATTAGAACTTAAAACCCCACACACTGTAGTTGCGCTAACTATTTTTAATCTATTTTCTTAAGATTAACAACGAAAGCGTTAACAAGAGTTATAAAGCATTTATTCTTAGGGTATCACGCTGAAATTTATGCCGATCCGATGAGAAATTCTAATGTTACTGGATTACTTATTTAAGAAGGCATAACTCTTGCATTCGCTACAAAAGTTAACTTAAATATTTAATTTGCGGTCGTTCAAATAATTCGAAAGCTCGTAAATAGTAAAGGTTTTCGTTACTTACAAGAGAATATGAGCAACGATTGTGTCAAACACTAAAATCCCCTTATTTTAAATTTTTTATCAGTTGCAAAAAGTGTACTACAGAAAATATTCAATAAACTATTCTACTGCTAACTATTCAAAGGTGAAACTCATTTAAAGAAACTTTTGAGAGAAAATTTGGACTCAGTATTTTATCAAAGCAGTAGTTTTAAATCTGAATTTCGAACATCAAAACTAAAACGAGAAACTAACTTCCCTTGCAGACGATTTTTTTTTCCTTCGTAATTTGTGTTTTTAGCTGTTTTGTCTTTCCAATTTAATTTCTAAAAGGGTTTATGGTGTCAATCAGGTCATTTTACACCTCCGTATTCGTCCTACTTATTCGGTTCTTGTTTTGAATATTATTCTAGTCATTTGTATTCTCTTTCTAAAGAAGACCTTACCGGAAATAAAACGTTTATTTCACCGCTTTTATTTAAATGAAATTCGTTTTATAGCTTTGATCTGAAATTCGAATCTAAATGTTCTTTTTATGTTTTTTAATGCACATTTGAAGTTCAGATTGGGCATTTTTCTTTTCCAAGTTAAGTTCTTTTCTTTCTTTTTTGTTCTATTTAGGATTTGCATACGAAATTCGGAATAAATTTTAAGTTGTATTTATTTCCCTATTTCAAGCATTATGTTTCTGAAAACGATTTGTTAAATTAATTATTGTTCCTAAGTAAGCTGTGAGCTGTTTAATTTTTAAATCTCAATACAATCTATTACATGTGGCCACAGGGCCGCAATTAAAAACAGTCAAATGGCGGGCCACAGCTTTATCAAAATTTTATATAGGACTCTTTTATGTTTGAAGGAACATTAAATATTACTGTCAGATTTTTATCAAAGTTTTTTTTTAATATTAAAAAGCAAAATAACAAGCATTACAAGTAACGCCTGTTACGTATCATTTTGAATCTTCTCTTAATCAGAAACTTAATGAAAAGATTTTTTTTCCATTTAAATTTAATTCTGTGATAAATAATAAAATTTTTTAGACTTATTAGGAATTATAGCAACAACAACAAAAAATTCCCGAGCATATGAAATTAGTTTTTTTTCTTCTTTTCCGCTCATACGATATTCAATTCAAGGAATTTAAATAAAACATGATATTCATTCCCCCTTTCGTGCGTTTTAAAATTTACAAATGTAAATAATTTCATCCGAAATTAGTGGTTTCGAAAAGTTGAATGGGAGAATTTCTTCGAGAAAATTTCTGATGCGCACTTGCCAAATTATATCCACAAAATACAAAAAGAAAACGAAATAAAAAAAGAGAAATATACACGATTATTTTTGTATTTGAATAAATATTTTCGTTAATGCAAAACCTGAGAAACTTGCACCGTTGGTATGTTAAACTTCACAGAAACGAAGAATTAGGAATTAAAGAAGAATTAAACGAAAGAAAAGTATTTTAAACCCATATATGGATTTTTTACGAAAATTGTTCGCAAAACTTATATATTTTAGTTCATGGGCCACAAAAAAAGGCTTCGCGGGCAGCCAGTTGGTAACCACTGAACTAAACACTTGAATTTTTTTTAAATATCAATTCGCTATAATTTCTAAAAAGTGTTTTCCCCTTAATCGCTAAAACTTTCATTCGAACTAAATTTGTCGATTGGGTACTTGCACTTCAAGAAGACTATACCTACACACATGACCTATGACGTCAGTACCAGCTGATCTTGGAAGGAAAATGGCAGATTAAAGTTGAGCTAAACTTCTCCACATAAGTTAAAATGTTAATTAAAGTGAAGTGAATTAAATACAGTGCAGTACATAGAATAAGTTGAAATATAATTATTTCTTGTCTACGTCTTTAACTTAACTTAATTCCTTATTTGTTTATGTACTTTACTGTAACCGTGATATATTTTTGTTTTGTGTACCTGGCAATTTCGATGCATGATTAGTTTGTTTTACAGATCTTTGTGTTAAGTTAGAAATATAAAGTAAAATAATTGAAATCTTTGTGAAAGAATATAGTATGTGTCACTTAAGAGAATTGATACTTTAAGGGCTTGGCTTACTCGAAACAGAATGCAAAGAATAGTTGTTAACGTAAGCAAATGCCACTTTTCAACAACCAATCAGGATCGAGGTACCCACACTAATTGTAGATATCCCATTGTGTTAATAAAATTAGCGCATATTAGTATGAATGTTTGATGACACTAGTGCACAAGAGTTGGTGATCCCAGAACGTCATTGTTGCCACCCTAAAAATTGTAATGTGAGAATTTTTTGCCATTTGACTTATTGAAACTATTGTCTTAATTTTGGTGAACGGACTGCATTGCAATGGAAGCTAGAAACTCTTTGTGATGTCAGCAACAAAAAGGTATAAAACTTAAGCGAAGTAACGAAAATATAAGAAAAGTATAAAAATTTGGTGATAGCAAATTGAGTGCCATTCGATATTTGGCAAATAACTAATAACTTTTATTAATTCGCTAATAACTTTTTACTCATAAATATAATGTGCTTTAACAAATATTTTTATATTATTTATTTCTTTAAATTTTCCTTTTTGCTACATTATTCAGAATAAAACCTGTTCACATAATTAATAACTCACATCCTATTTTAATAATAGATTATATAATGCAGAGCTAACAATAATAAGTTTTTTTCGTAAGGAAATAAGAAATCCCCTAAGAAACCTTTTAACAGATTATTCGGGCATGTTATAATCATGGCTTTTAGCACATATTATAGGGAAGATTTAACAAAATTTTCCCTATAAAACTCCCTACAGTATTTTTGTATAAATATATTTTATTTTATTTTATAACCGTTGAGCAGCCGAATCAATTTTGTGTTTCCGACTACTAATATTCAACTCCGTAGCCTTGTAATTTTGAACCCAATCCAGAAGACAAGAAAACTCCTGGATCAAGTATTGGGAGAAATTTTCCTTCTTGGAGGACTTTTTGATAGAAATAACCAACATTTGCATTAAATGGAGAGGAAAACCGCGAAAACCTCTCACAGTTAACCAGACGGCAAAGGGACTCTAACCCATGATCCATCTACCACTGAGGATATTTCACGTTAGCACTGTGGTCGGTGCAAGCCGGATGCGGAATTCGTATCAACCAGTCATCGCTGGGATTTGAACCCGGCTCGCTTCATTAGAAGGCGAGTGCTTTATCCCCTGAGCCATCATGGCTATCTCTTTATTATATAAGATGATGTGCATGGATTTTTGTGTGAAGTTAGTTGAAATGATAAATTAAAGGACATGTCGCAGCATGCAGACTCCTGTAACGAGCCGAGCAGGATGATACCCAGGATTAAAATGCGGATATGAAAGTCTCCATTCAGACAAAAATGTCTGAAAATGGTTGTTGTTGAAGGAAAAAACCTGTACGAGAACCCGAAGAAGATGTGTGTCAATAGTCCAGTCAAATTAGATTGAAAGAAAACACGAATTAATTGGAAATGATTTTATTTCACTTTCAAAACAAGAAAAATAAGCGTTTGTGACAAATTTGTATCATTTCTTCTATATCAATTATAAAACTATTTGAGGCATCGGTTTATTATTAGCGATTAAATTACTTTCAGCATTCATATTTAACCACTTCGTAAAGGTATTAGCAATTTGAAATAACTTTAATATTATATTTAAGCGACAAATATTTTATTTATAATGAAAATTTGAATTCGAGCACCAGAAAAATTAACTTCAACAATAATAAAATTTTACCACTGAATATATTTTTGTTTAACAATACTATGACACATATATGAAACGTCAATAACATGATAAAGAAAAGCAACTTGTAACCAGTGTGAAAATTTTTTGCGAATATATAAAAATAAATAAAACTTTTTAATATAGTGAATAAACTCAGTATATATAAAAAATATTACTAATATATACGTCAAAGATTAGAAGAAAAAAAATTAATAACTCTAAAATCAATAAATATCACTGCTGTTTAAACGCCAAATTACTTTCATAATCAAGAAATATTTCGAAAATATTATGAAAGCAAAAATTAGCAGATCAAGATGAATGAAATTAGTATTTGTGATAATAACAGTAAACCATAAATAATAACTTATACCATAACCATAAATAACTTATAATAAGTATTAGAAAATTTTTAGCAAGGGAAAAGTAATGAACAATTCAACTTAAATAAAACCGTTAATCATCAGTATAACTATTCATTAATATAAATATTTAATAAATATTTATTAAAAAGAATTATATAAATAAAAAAAATTGTGAAAGCCTTTCAGCGATCACAGGTTACCCATTGGCATAATGATTGTTATTTAATTTTTTAACCCTCTTTATTCGTGATATTCACCTGAATTAGTACTGAAAACGATCCAGTTTGAACTTTAGGTTAGAATTTCTGATTCTTAATTAAAACAATAAAAACAAAAATATCGTTCAAATGATGAAATTCTCTGTTATTCACAACTCAAGAAGTATTTATGTCATCTCTCTGGTTTCAACAAAATTATCAAACAGCAGCGGTCGCCATAGCAACGCATGCAATGACAACGCATGCGCACTGTTTACTATTACTCTTAAACACAGTTGAAAAGTGTGATGATGTCCTAAAAAGGTGCGCACGCCATCAAATCCAAAACAACACCCATTTTGCCTATGGGTAAAAACTAAATAAAAGTGAATATAAAGCAAAATTACAATATTTTTTATAACATAAAAACACTGAAATTATTTTGAAAATTTAAAAATTTAGAAAAATTATGCTAAAAGAAATTAATTCTCCATGCAGCAATTAAACCTCCTTTTATCTTTACACCATATAAAATATACTTCAACATATAATGAGGTACCATTTTTCGAAAAGACACACTATTTTATTTCATGATAATATAACGATTATACCAACAATCTCGCTGTAATGACCTGCTATTATTATCGTTATAATGGACATTTACTTTAATAGTTTTTAACGATTATTTATAGTTAAATGTTGATCGACAAATCTGGAATTGTTAAGTATATACACTTTTACATTCTTTCAACTGTTAAATAATGTAATGAATCCATAATTCTCGATAAATAAGCGATTTAAAGAAAAAGTCTTACTTCAATATTTTGTCTTTGTGATGGTTACGAAAACAATTACGGCTCTCAAGATAATGCTTAAAATAAAAATGTAGTAAGAGTATTAATTGTAAAGGTACTGCTTAATGATACGTCATATTTTTTTTTTTACCCATTGGCAAAATGGGTGTTGTTTTGGATTTGATGGAGTGCGCACCTTATTTGGGCGACATCATACTTTTCAACTGCATTCAAGAGTAACAGTGCGCATGCGTCGTTATTGCATGCGTTGCTATGGCAACCGCTGCCATAGAAACTTACTGAATTAAAGAGAATTTCATCATTTCAACGATATTTTTGTTTTTATTGTTTTAATTAAGAATCAGAAATTCTAACCTGCAGTTTAAACTGGAAAAAAAAATTCGACATCAGCCATTTTGCCAATGGGAAACCTGTGATCGCTATGATCAATTTTCTTTAATACTATTTTTAATTATATTTGTAAATATGTTTTTTTAATTTATATTAATAGATTAATTTACATTATTGTCAGTTTTTAAACCATAAGATCGGCGTTTACATTGAAATATAATATTTTCTTTTCTTTCTTTATTTCAAAAAAAAGCTTTTCTTGTGGTTAAAAAAATTTGGACATTATTCTCAATATAGTGTGTCACATTGTCAAATGTATTCATTTTTCCTTTCTGCCTTGCTCTTTTTTCCAATTATGTTAAAAATAATAAATAAGTAAATATCTGTTTCTCAAATAAACTCATTATATTTGTGTACATAGAGGGAAAAAGAATCTACGACAAAAGAATTTTCATTTAAAATTCCAAAGCAACATTCATTTCGTTTTCACTTTCTGTAACAAAGAGGGGAAAAAATATGTAAAAAATGTTTATACAAAAAGAAATAATATATACGAACTCCATTTATGAAAGAAAAGTCTTTTCAGTTTAGAATAGTGAAATCATAGTACTTTTTTTATATTGCTACCGGAAAGATTTATTTTCAGATAAAGCATTTTATTACGACTTTAGAATAATCACTAATCTATTCATAAAATCGAATCGTTGCCGAAAGATGTTAAAAAAGACATTAAAATAATTAATGGATTATATCATAAATAGTTTTTCTTTGAAGGAAATGAACCACAACATGTAAATTAAGTTCAATTAATAGCTTTATAATTCATCGATATCTTAAATAAGCTGGAGACTTATTTTATTTTTATTAAATATCTTTTTAACAACAAATATATTTTGTAAGATTATTGTTTGGTAAACCCACGAATGCCTGGTCACTAAAACGGGTCATTATATTTTTAATTTATAATCGTCATTGAACAACCGACCCAATTTAGGGCTTACGGCTACTAATGTTCAGCTCCGTAACTTTGAACCCGATCCAGAAGACAAGGGAACTTCTGGATGAAGTGTTGGGTGAAATTTTGCCTTCGTGGAGGACTTTTTTTTTCTCTCCATTGGTACAAAAGTAAATCTATACAAAACCCTAATCAGACCAATATGGTAGCGAGACCTGAGCAATTAATAAAACAGAGGAAAATAGACTACTCACTTTTGAAAGAAAGATCCTTCGGTTAATTTTTGGAGCAGTTAAGGAAAATAACGTTTGGAGAAGTTTATATAATCATGAGTAAGGCCCGGATTTTGATGACATTTGCATTTTTTTTGCATTTTTGGACATTTTTTGTCTTTTAGAGCATTTTTTTAGATTTATAGGGCATTTTTCTTTAAATTTTGGGGCGTATTTTGCATTTTAATGCATTTTTTAAAGTTTTTTATTAATTTTTTCCAAATTTTTATTATTCTTTATCAATTTTCATTATTACACTGGCTTCCAAACAATGAAGAAAATCTATAGAATATTAACAGGTGAAGCAAAATCTTTTCAAATTGAAGAAGAATTGTCAGTAAGTGAGACCGTCTTTTTCAAGTACGCACCTATAGCATCAGTAGACATTGAAAGAAGCTTCTGCAGGAATGAAAATTTACTTTCAGACAAGAGACGCTCGTTTACA